>NC_092287.1:20681532-20929032 GCF_036320965.1 Panulirus ornatus | reverse complement strand
AAGTGTGGCTGTAGACGAGGGTGAGGTGTAGAAGTAGAATAGGGTGGAGTGCGGCTGTAGACGAGATGTCGAAGGGGATATGAATGAGGTGTATGAGGCCCAGGGGCCATAACAGACTTAGGGCGAGGCACTCACAGTAAACGAATATAAGGCATCATAGCTGACGAAGGAAAGGCACCACATAAAGATGAGGTACAGGCAATGGCGAGGCACTACTTAAAATAAGGACAAGGAACCTCAATAGCCGATAATACCCATGTAAAATACCTTCAACACACTGTAATGTGGCCCAATACTCGATTTCCTTCATCTGGCTCTCCCACACGTGGAAAAATGCAGGTGTGTGGCTATGGACGCGCGTGACTCGTGGCCCCAGAAGCAAACATCACGGAATTTCCTCCTGTTTTATCAGCGTCGGCGAGGACTTACCCTGTCTGTGACCTGGATCATGAAGCGGAAGCCCCTGCGGTGGGCGGGGTCCTCGAAGTCGAGCGTCTGGCGGGCGTAGAGCTGCCCCACCGTGCCCTCTGTACGCATCCCGAAGTGTTGCCAACCCCACCCGCTCTCCTCCACCACCTGCAATACACAGGAAGGGGAAGGATAAGGTAAGGTTAGTCGCTTCCTCGGACTGGTAACAGCTGCTCCTGCTGGATATCATACGTAGTCTTCGTTACAACAACAGGAGGATTGGAACCTGGATACCACGACATATTTACGACATTCAACACCCACCACACATATGTCTGGTAGGGAATCTAACACTAACTTCACACTTGTATATGACACCCTAAAAGTCACCTCACAACAGTGCCAACAGGAGGATTGGAACCTGGAAACCACGACACATACACGACATTCAACACCCACGACACATATGTCTGGTAGGGAATCTAACACTAACTTCACACTTGTATATGACGCCCTAAAAGTCACCTCACAATAGTGCATGATGCCTTAAAATCACTACACATCTGTTCATGACAATCTACACCTTAGGCATTCTTCACCTACTGTGTACCTGTGCATGATGGCACATGACACTAAAGCACGGCACATGACCACACTTGTATCGGTATGACAACACTCAAACATCTGTTTATGTCATTCGACTGTCAACAGTAATATACTTTTCCCGCGACATTCTTAGGTTTATACGATGTTACGAAGAAAACACATGACTACATTTTACAGAACATATAGACCTAAAGGAGGTGGATAAGGCAGTATACTGACCCAGCAGACGACGTCAAACCTGCAAGCAGGATCCTACGTAGGTTAAGACGAGGATCGAAGAGTGGTATCAGAGAAGTGTTGATGAACTGATACTAACAGAACTTTAGATAGAAGAGTGGTATCAGAGAAGTGTTGATGAACTGATACTGTGATATCAGAGAAGTGTTGATGAACTGATACTAACAGAACTTTAAGTAATACGAGAAGCAGTCATACTACACTAACCTAACACACTACATCAGGTATCTTACTAGACCAGTAGATACTTAATAACACACTGCTGTTGTATAGCAGCAAAAAATACTCATGAAATAGAAATTGGAATCGCTGCAAAATATACATTTATCAATACCATCGTTATTAATACCAGCTATACGTCATCACCCATTATAATCATCATTAACATTAGCAGTAAGTGTAGTGGTGTAGTAACCAGATAAACAATGTTGTAAATACATCAAGATCGGTAAAAGTTGTTACATCAGACTAATCTCTTGTGGATGTAGAAGAATATGGTCTACTTAAGAAAGAAAATTTAAGTGTAAGTGCACTGATGTGTGGATTACAAAGCCCAGTCATTGAGAGCGAATAGGTGGATGATAGTGACTTAGTAATGTGGATGACTGAGCCAGTAGATTGTAAAGTAGGTAGCATATCGGATGGATCCAGTAGAGGTAGAAGAAAAGACCTAACCCAGTAGATGAGGAGGTATACTGACCCGGTTGATGAGGAAGGTAAACTGACCCGGTAGATTAGGAAGGTAGACTGACCCGGTAGATGAGGAAGGTAGACTGACCCGGTGAAGATGAGGAAGGTAGACTGACCCGGTAGAAGATGAGGTAGACTGACCCGGTAGATGAGGAAGGTAGACTGACCCGGTAGATGAGGAAGGTAGACTGACCCGGTAGTAGATGAGGAAGGTAGACTGACCCAGTAGATGAGGAAGGTAGACTGACCCGGTAGAAGAAGTAGTTGGAGGTGTCGTGGTCGGCGGTGGAGACCTGGAGGAGGGTGTCGTCCCTGGGGGCTCCGTGGCCCCAGGTCTCGTCCACCTCCACCTGCCACAGGTCGCGGGTCAGGCGAGGTGAGTTGTCGTTCACGTCCACCAGACGCACCACCACTGTACCCGTACCTGGAGTGACATGGATACAGAAGACACCTTCAGTTCCCACGATGATCCAAGAAGATGCACGTAGACACACACACACACACACACCATCCGTCATGCTTGTGTGAGGCGTATCATAAAAAGAAAAAAGAGAACTGGGTCTACCACCAAAGCTTTGAGGGACTAATCACGCTCAATCGTTCCAGCTTAAGCTTGTCCGTTCACGAGATACAGTACCAGTGGAGCAGGTCTCCCACTCTTGTGTCCATGGGGGGGATAATTTGACTCTTGAAAACGCGAGGCTGAAAGGGAGTTGGGTAAAGGGAATAGGGGGGAGTTGAGTCTCTTCACCCTCCCTCCCTCCCTTCCTCATTTGTTTCCTTCACCTCTTTCCCTTCCCTTCCCTTCTCCATCAGCTCGAACCGTCGTGCAATAAACCATCTATCCACACTCCAGTTGTGCGCCCACAATGTGCGTTTATATATCTATTCATGGCGCTCGAAGCTTAATGGAATAATGGCTCTTTTTACAATTAATCACGGCTTACCTTTTCAATGGCGGCGCTGTGGATATATGCTGGAACATACAGTGAACGGAGGTTGTGGAATTCGTATGTGTAATACCATGAATATTCTGATACAGTATATTCATGTTGCGTTTGACAATCCTGCAATATATTCCACCGAAAGTATTTTTCCCTCGTGGGCGTTTGAGGTATATAAATATGCAAGTACGAAAACGCATGCAAGATGTATAAACACATACACACAAACACACACACACATATATATATATTCGCTATTTCCCGCGTAAGCAAGGTAGCGCCAAACAGAGGACTGAGCGTTAGAGAAAAAATCCTCACTTGGCCCCCTTTTCTGTTACCTCTTTTGGAAAAGTAAAAACAGGAGGGAAGGATTTTCAGCCCTTCGCTCCCTCCCCTTTTAGTCGCCTTCTAAGACACGCAGGGAATACATGGAAAGTATTCCTTCTCCCCTGTTCCCAGGGATAAATATATATATATATATATATATATATATATATATATATATATATATATATATATATATATATATACACTGTCTTTCGCATTAATCTATTCGCTTTAATAGGGTGGGTCAAGTCATACGGCCAGCCTCGGCAACATCCAACACACACATATCTCCTCATCCCGCACTGAGTGCATTAAAGCGAGTTATCGACTTCCTCACGTATGAGAACACTGAGGGAATCTCAGGACGAGAGACTGGCCTCACCTAACGCTCACACTTTAATAACAGAAATGATCTTACTGTGAAGGAAAATGGGCAATGCGAAATGCCTTTGGGGACGAGATGTAAGAGACGACAGCCTGGGACTGATGGTGATTATGACTTAAGGTTCCGACACCTAAAACACACACACACACACACACATACACACACTTCCCTCCCCTATATACTTTAAAGGCACCTGCACGAATGTCCTTAGGGAGGAGAGACAATACAAGACCTGATGGTCTATCAGGTCATCATCTCCTGGAGATAAACAGGTCCTTCATGACTGCGACAACGGACCCATCTCCCACCATGAACTCCAGACAGCTAACACCCACGACAATAAACCCCAGGGGGTAGCTGGTATAGACCCGACAACGATGCTCCGTCGTGGCATTCAAGTCCAAATGCTGAGACTTGAATTCTGTCCTCTCACGGTCCTCTGACAAAAAGGACTCGGACTTTTAGAGTTGGATTTTGGACGGATGTGACGCGTCCAGTGAGTAACTGTGTCTAGCATCCAGGGACTCTCATGGCTCGTCATGGTAAGGTGACCATTTGGCGGCCCTTGGAAGGACTCCTTGGCAGCTGGTAAGCCTTATTAGAACCGCTGGCCAGCTGGAAGGCCTCACCATGACCCATGGCCAGCTGGCAGGCCTTACCAATGCCTCTGGCCAGCTGGCAGACCCCCACATTACGACCCCTGGCCAGCTGGCAGACCTGACAATGGCCTCTGGCCAGCTGGCAGACCCCACCAATGCCTCTGGCCAGCTGGCACACCCCACATTACGACCCCTGGCCAGATGGCAGACTCACCCTTGAGGCCGCCGCCGTCCGTGGCCACCACCTGGATGTGGTACTCGGGCGTGGTCTCCCGGTCGAGACAGCAGACGGCGGTGCGGACGAGGCCGGTCTCGGGGTGGACGGCGAAGATGGCCTGGCCGGAGCGCTCGTCCACCACATTCTTCTCGATGGAGTAGGTGAGGTGGGCGTTGGTGCCCTCCTGCTGGTCGTCCGCGTCCCACGCCCACACCACGCCCGCCGACAGGTCTGTGCGGGGGAAGAGGAGGAGAAAGGGCATGCAGGGGGTTAGTAGGGCAAGTCAAGGTGGTACTTCCTTGAGAGATGGCTGCAGGTTAGTACGTTCATGGAAACAGCGTTGAGAACAGAGGGTTAGTAGTACAGTGTACGTGGAGTACTTACGGAGGGGATAGTCGGACCAGTATACAAGCACTACTTACAAGAAGGATGGGAGTGGAAGTGTATATATATACAGGCAGTACTTACAGAAGGAAAGGGAGGGGACAGTGCCTCGGTATATATGCAATACTGACAGAAGGGTAAGTAGTTAAAATGTCATGAGACTGGCAGTACTCACAGGAGGGGCAGTACTCACAGTTCATGGCTCAATGCACTGTCAAACAGACCTTGCAACACTGGCGCGTCAGTATACAAACAGGGAGAGTGGAAAGCAACGATCACGTTAGTACACTTAAGGGACACGGGGCAAGGGTCGTTAGTAGGCAAGACATAATCAAACTTATAGGAGAAATGGGAAGGGGGTGGAGAGGAGTAATACATACTTGAATATATACAGTAACACTTAATGCACAGTGGATATAGAGGGATACCCTAAGTCTTTATAAAGGAAGCACCTGCAAGATATTGGATGGAAAGGGGGTCAATACATCAATATATATATATAACAAATACCAATAGAATAACTACGAAAGTACTTTAGCACACTGATATGAATGCAGTGTGTACAATGAAGTTATCGCGCCAAGACAGTAGCTATTGTGGATGAATGGGGAAAGAAGCAACAAGCAGGGGTAGCATCAAGAACAGCGAGCCATCGGAGGGGGCCAATCATTCCTTCATTTCTTTCCTCTCCCTTCCTAATTTGGAATAGACAATATGCGAAAAAAAATAAATTCTCCTGGGCAAGAGTCGCTTTACTCTGCCAACTCGTTTGGCCCCCCGACATGTCCTGGTAGTTCACTGATACAGTTATCTGCTGTCGGCAGGCGAAAATTCTGGCATGGCTCAACACCGATCCTATAATCAGAAAATAATATATACTCACGCATTCATGAAAGCATCTGTCACGTTCAACTGCATAAATCTCTCTAGGGGTACGGACTTCGTGTGGTATCCGTAAATCAAAACTGCCCGTTTTCTTTGTTCATACTGTTAATTTCTCATCTATTTTACAACTCTTGTATTTAGTTATGACTACGATCGCGTGGAGTATGATTGATATCAGTCTTGCCCTTTGAACAGTCCAAATGAGAAAGTTATCTAGGGCTCACACCAAAGAGGAGGAGGAGGAGGGAAGTGGATAAACCTCGCTCAAAAGCAGACGAGAAGTGAGGTACAAAGGACGAGAAGATCACAGGCATCTGGCACCGTCGCAGCCGAAGAGCTTCGTCGTCTAGTTTAATTGATCAAAGAATGTCTCATCAAAGGTCTGAGAGAACGAACCCCCTCCTCTCAGGTAGGAATATATATATATATACATACACACACACACACACACACACACACACACATATATATATATATATATATATATATATATATATATATATATATATATATATATATATATATATATATATTCTGGAAGGTGTTCTGGAAGGAGGTAAATAGGGAGGTAAATATATATATATATATATATATATATATATATATATATATTCTGGAAGATGTTCTGGAAGGAGGTAAATAGGGTGCGTAAGACAAGGGAGCAAATGGGAACTTCAGTGAAGGGCGTAAATGGGGAGGTGATAACAAGTAGTGGTGATGTGAGAAGGAGATGGAATGAGTATTTTGAAGGTTTGTTGAATGTGTCTGATGACAGAGTGGCAGATATAGGGTGTTTGGGTCGAGTTGGTGTGCAAAGTGAGAGGGTTAGGGAAAATGATTTGGTAAACAGAGAAGAGGTAGTAAAAGCTTTGCGGAAGATGAAAGCCGGCAAGGCAGCAGGTTTGGATGGTATTGCAGTGGAATTTATAAAAAAAGGGGGTGACTGTATTGTTGACTGGTTGGTAAGGTTATTTAATGTATGTATGACTCATGGTGAGGTGCCTGAGGATTGGCGGAATGCGTGCATAGTGCCATTGTACAAAGGCAAAGGGGATAAGAGTGAGTGCTCAAATTACAGAGGTATAAGTTTGTTGAGTATTCCTGGTAAATTATATGGGAGGGTATTGATTGAGAGGGTGAAGGCATGTACAGAGCATCAGATTGGGGAAGAGCAGTGTGGTTTCAGAAGTGGTAGAGGATGTGTGGATCAGGTGTTTGCTTTGAAGAATGTATGTGAGAAATACTTAGAAAAGCAAATGGATTTGTATGTAGCATTTATTGATCTGGAGAAGGCATATGATAGAGTTGATAGAGATGCTCTGTGGAAGGTATTAAGAATATATGGTGTGGGAGGCAAGTTGTTAGAAGCAGTGAAAAGTTTTTATCGAGGATGTAAGGCATGTGTACGTGTAGGAAGAGAGGAAAGTGATTGGTTCTCAGTGAATGTAGGTTTGCGGCAGGGGTGTGTGATGTCTCCATGGTTGTTTAATTTGTTTATGGATGGGGTTGTTAGGGAGGTAAATGCAAGAGTTTTGGAAAGAGGGGCAAGTATGAAGTCTGTTGGGGATGAGAGAGCTTGGGAAGTGAGCCAGTTGTTGTTCGCTGATGATACAGCGCTGGTGGCGGATTCATGTGAGAAACTGCAGAAGCTGGTGACGGAGTTTGGTAAAGTGTGTGGAAGAAGAAAGTTAAGAGTAAATGTGAATAAGAGCAAGGTTATTAGGTACAGTAGGGTTGAGGGTCAAGTCAATTGGGAGGTGAGTTTGAATGGAGAAAAACTGGAGGAAGTGAAGTGTTTTAGATATCTGGGAGTGGATCTGTCAGCGGATGGAACCATGGAAGCGGAAGTGGATCATAGGGTGGGGGAGGGGGCGAAAATTTTGGGAGCCTTGAAAAATGTGTGGAAGTCGAGAACATTATCCCGGAAAGCAAAAATGGGTATGTTTGAAGGAATAGTGGTTCCAACAATGTTGTATGGTTGCGAGGCATGGGCTATGGATAGAGTTGTGCGCAGGAGGATGGATGTGCTGGAAATGAGATGTTTGAGGACAATGTGTGGTGTGAGGTGGTTTGATCGAGTAAGTAACGTAAGGGTAAGAGAGATGTGTGGAAATAAAAAGAGCGTGGTTGAGAGAGCAGAAGAGGGTGTTTTGAAGTGGTTTGGGCACATGGAGAGAATGAGTGAGGAAAGATTGACCAAGAGGATATATGTGTCGGAGGTGGAGGGAACGAGGAGAAGAGGGAGACCAAATTGGAGGTGGAAAGATGGAGTGAAAAGGATTTTGTGTGATCGGGGCCTGAACATGCAGGAGGGTGAAAGGAGGGCAAGGAATAGAGTGAATTGGAGCGATGTGGTATACAGGGGTTGACGTGCTGTCAGTGGATTGAATCAAGGCATGTGAAGCGTCCGGGGTAAACCATGGAAAGCTGTGTAGGTATGTATATTTGCGTGGGTGGACGTGTGTATGTACATGTGTATGGGGGGGGGGGGGCATTTCTTTCGTCTGTTTCCTTGCGCTACCTCGCAAACGCGGGAGACAGCGACGAGGTATAAAAAAAAAAAAAAAAAAAAAAAAAAAAAAATATATATATATATATATATTTTTTTTTTTTTATACTTTGTCGCTGTCTCCCGCGTTTGCGAGGTAGCGCAAGGAAACAGACGAAAGAAATGGCCCAACCCCCCCCATACACATGTACATACACACGTCCACACACGGAAATATACATACCTACACAGCTTTCCATGGTTTACCCCGGACGCTTCACATGCCTTGATTCAATCCACTGACAGCACGTCAACCCCTGTATACCACATCGCTCCAATTCACTCTATTCCTTGCCCTCCTTTCACCCTCCTGCATGTTCAGGCCCCGATCACACAAAATCCTTTTCACTCCATCTTTCCACCTCCAATTTGGTCTCCCTCTTCTCCTCGTTCCCTCCACCTCCGACACATATATCCTCTTGGTCAATCTTTCCTCACTCATTCTCTCCATGTGCCCAAACCATTTCAAAACACCCTCTTCTGCTCTCTCAACCACGCTCTTTTTATTTCCACACATCTCTCTTACCCTTACGTTACTTACTCGATCAAACCACCTCACACCACACATTGTCCTCAAACATCTCATTTCCAGCACATCCATCCTCCTGCGCACAACTCTATCCATAGCCCACGCCTCGCAACCATACAACATTGTTGGAACTACTATTCCTTCAAACATACCCATTTTTGCTTTCCGGGATAATGTTCTCGACTTCCACACATTTTTCAAGGCTCCCAAAATTTTCGCCCCCTCCCCCACCCTATGATCCACTTCCGCTTCCATGGTTCCATCCGCTGACAGATCCACTCCCAGATATCTAAAACACTTCACTTCCTCCAGTTTTTCACCATTCAAACTCACCTCCCAATTGACTTGACCCTCAACCCTACTGTACCTAATAACCTTGCTCTTATTCACATTTACTCTTAACTTTCTTCTTCCACACACTTTACCAAACTCCGTCACCAGCTTCTGCAGTTTCTCACATGAATCCGCCACCAGCGCTGTATCATCAGCGAACAACAACTGACTCACTTCCCAAGCTCTCTCATCCCCAACAGACTTCATACTTGCCCCTCTTTCCAAGACTCTTGCATTTACCTCCCTAACAACCCCATCCATAAACAAATTAAACAACCATGGAGACATCACACACCCCTGCCGCAAACCTACATTCACTGAGAACCAATCACTTTCCTCTCTTCCTACATATATATATATATATATATATATATATATATATATATATATATATATATATATATATATACTTGGTGGGAGCTACCAGCAGGATTTAGCATTAATGAGAGAGGGAACGTTCACAACTGATAACACTTTTGAAATACATTCTAAAAGGTATGGGCAACGTCGAATTCTTCATCATATTAAAAAAAACAAAAGAGACCATAGCCGATTCAAATACATGATTTTCTTTTTAGATATCGTATCAGAACAACTTCAAACATAGGAATCTTTACATGTGCAATTTAATTAAATTCTATCTTCTATAAACAACATCGTCGTCGAATCCATTAAACTTCTCTTTCAGTGGCATATGATTCCTCCGCCTTTGACGAGGAGGAATTCCACCAGCATTAATCATGGAGAAGTGGAGGAATATCTACTTGATCTGTTGGGTCATAATTACTCGACTAAAATCCCTATTACAGATAGGAAAAAAAAAAAAGGAAATGTTATCTAAAATGAGCGTGTATTTGTCTTGATTTCATAAACTGCTCAACGACCAGCTTTGACGACATATACCGTGGTTGCGACCGTCGAGCGTTGGGGCAATCAATTTAAATTGAATAAAGCAAGAGAAAAAAAAAATATTACCAAGATCAGACCAAGTCTCCTGGAGCCACTGATGTGGGATTAGCCCGAGCAGAAACTTGAACCAGTCTGTCTCCGGGCCTTTGAGGGCGACCCAGCCCGAGTTGGGAATAAGAATATTTTAAGGGTAAGAAGTGTGGAGGAGGCAGGAGTAATGGGAATGAGGCTAAACAATGGATCTGGTTGATAGGAAGGAGGCAGAAGTGGATTTTGGTCGAAGCTTATTACCCACCATAAGGTTAGGTTAGAAGTTAGTGCGGAAGGTGAGGGTGTTGTGGTAGATAAATGGCGGAAATACACCTAATAAATGTTAATGAAGTTGAGGTCGGGGAGGGTAGAAGTGGATGATGAAGAAGAGGCCTGAACAGAGGTTAGAATAGGTAAAAGGAGCTGTACATGTGATGCGTTCGGTGAGCCTACTTAGTGGGAGTGTCGGGCAAGTGGGGAGGGATATGGATGAATTAGGTAAACTCGAACGAGGGTTGGCAGATGCTGATGGAATATATATATATATATATATATATATATATATATATATATATATATATATATATATATATATATATATATATATATATATATCAGGTTATCGAATTTCCAGCCGTGAAGCGGATTTTGAGCAAGAAATAGTAAAACAAAAGTCAAAATTTTCAGATTCTCAATCAGTGTGCTACAGTAAGTGAACACGGCTCGTTAGTTTACATGTAAATAACACTATGAAAGATAGAGGTAAACTACAATTAGATAAACAAAAAATGAATCTACATCATTATTAACTGACTTATCCAAAGGAAACGATAAAAAGGGAGGATAATAATCTTAAATTTGGAACACTGATAATCAAAATGGCCTAAAATTTGAACAATTTAAACTTAATCTAATATGACACACACAATAGGGTAAAGTACAATCACAAGTCCCAAAATTAAACAAAAAAAAAGGGCTTTCGATTTGGGACGTAACTTTTCAAGTGCATAGGGGAAATTCATGTAGTCGTGGAGCATGACGGTACATTTCTGGAGCCCGATGGTACCTGTCTTGCAACAACGACGGTACAATCCTACGGTACAGTCCTACAGCACGAGGGTACAGTTCTTAAGCACGACCCCCAGGCATGCATGACCTATGACCTGACCCCCTCAAAGAGGTCGTACCGTCGAACTCACGGGGGTTCGTACCCCCAAACGGTACGTCAAGCTTATGCTCAGGTCGTAACCTGGTGCTCAGCTCGCCAGACGACAATATGCCTTTGACTGTAAGCGCTCGGGAGACTTTACATTTCACCACTCGTGTCGCCAGAGAGAGAGAGAGAGAGAGAGAGAGAGAGAGAGAGAGAGAGAGAGAGAGAGAGAGAGAGAGAGAGAGAGACAATGTCGCTTCCCCGTTTCGTTGACAACCACCACAGCAACAGCGCCTACCACACATCCTCTCTCCACAAAAGGAGGGTGGCGGGGGGCGGCGGCCCAGAGAGACGTGAGGCCCTTTTCTTTACCCGTGAACGAGACAAAGTCTTGTAGGTGGAGACAATACCAGGATAGGAGGAGGAGGAGGAGGAGGGGGACATTCTATCTCATCCCCCCTTAACCCTCGCCTTAAACCTCGGCGCGAGCCCAGTGTCTTGGACACGAGCGCCCGCCCCCCCCCTCCCCCCCCAAGGGGAGGGGGTAGGAGAGAGAGAGAGAGAGAGAGAGAGAGAGAGAGAGAGAGAGAGAGAGAGAGAGAGAGAGAGAGAGAGAGAAGGGTCATATGGTCGGGAGCCAATTACTCCTCCAGGATTCAAGGTCCGCTGCCCCTGCTACCCATCTGCAACACACGATCGACAGCCAAGTGATGTTACTCCTCAGTTCACAGTCGACAGTGAGATGTTCCTGCCCAGTTCACAGTCGACAGTGAGGTATTCCTGCCCAGTTCACAGTCGACAGTGAGGTGTTACTGCCCAGTTCACAGTCGACAGTGAGGTGCTCCTGCCCAGTTCACAGTCGAGTGAGATGTTACTGCCCAGTTCACAGTCGACAGTGAGGTGTTACTACCCAGTTCACAGTCGACAGTGAGGTGTTACTGCCCACTCTACAGTCGACAGCCAACTGCTCCTCAATTTCGCAGTGCCCGGTCACACTTCATCGCAAAATTCCCCACTTCTCGTCGTCAGTTAGTCACTCCACCTCCCTGTGGGCTGGTGGTACTACGGCATACTCCCCTACGAGACGGTGTCTGATGTGGCCACAGGAAACAAAAAGGTTGGGGAAGGGCGGTGACTCGCCTAATTGTATTTGCGTTGACGGTAGCCAGATGGCGGCCCACCTCCTGTTATGGCCCAAGATGGAGTGTCTGGTCTTGTTATTCACTTGACCGAATGCCATAGATCCACAGAATACATGGTATGAGATCACAGGGCCAGTCTCAACCACATTGTGAGGGAGGCTATTTTGGAACCAAGGGTATGTTAACTGGTTGTTTCACCACCCACTCCATATCTATCATGTGATTAGGTAATATATGCCCGTATGTACTTTGCGTGAAAAGTGGGTTCACAAATATCGTATTTTGCTTTCAATTCCCACCGTAGTGTTTAAGACGTACCTGGGAAGGACCTGAACAGAAAATAAGGAAGATCTGGGGAGGACCTGAAGAGAAAATAGGGAAGATCTGGGGAGGACCTGAAGAGAAAATAGGGAAGATCTGGGGAGGACCTAAACAGAAACTAGGGAAAATCTGGGGAGGACCTAAACAGAAAATAAAGGAAGATCTGGGGAGGACCTGAAGAGAAAATAGGGAAGATCTGGGGAGGACCTGAAGAGAAAATAGGGAAGATCTGAGGAGGACCTGAACAGAAAATAGGGAAGATCTGGGGAGGACCTAAACAGAAACTAGGGAAAATCTGGGGAGGACCTAAACCGAAAATAAAGGAAGATCTGGAGAGGACACTTGGGGAAATCTGGGAAGAACTTGGGAAGGACCTTGAAAGACCTTGATAAGACCTGGGGAAGACTTGGGGAAGAGGACCTGGCAAGACCTAAGGAAGACTTATGATGCTTAACATACATGACAATCATCACTATTACCTGTTATGACTTGGTGTATGACTTCGGTTCTCTTCTACGATGAACAAATTAAGTCTCTGATTAAGATTTCAATAAACAACATGAAATTCTACAAGACTAACCATCTATACACACGACCAAGCGTTAGGATCACTGCCTCTACACCAAACGACCCAACCTTCAGCACCAGCTGTTCCCTGGACCAAAAGAACCCCAAACTCCAGCACCAGCTGTTCACTGGACCAAAAGAACCCCAAACTCCAGCACCAGCTGTTCACTGGACCAAAAGAACCCCAAACTCCAGCACCAGCTGTTCTCTGGACCAAAAGAACCACAACCTTCAGCATCAGCTGTTCCCTGGACCAAAAGAACCCCAACTGTCCCCTTGGACCACACCAGCTTCAGACAGCTGGGGCAGCCTGGGGAAGTAAGCAGTAAAGGATGAAGAGAGGTGGTCAAACGAGGTGAGGATGGAGGAGGAGGAGGCGGAGGAGAAGGAGGAGGAGGAGGAGGAGGAGGAGGAGGAGGAGGAGGAGGAGGAGGAGGAGGAGGAGGAGGACAAGGGACAGCCCTTTGAGGCATGGGATGACGGGAGTGGCGCTGGGGGAAAAAAGGGGAGGTTGGCGACGAACCTCAGAAGGTCGAGGAGGAGACGCTTTCCCATAACGACTTTAGCCATTATGGTCTTCGAGGATGGACTGACCTTTACCAGAAAATCGCCTTGGGTAAGTGTCTATCTAATCCAACGGTGTTTTACTAGCGTCCCATCTGGAAGCGACAATGACACCTTGACTTACTCGCAAACGCGGAAAGAAGCACCTGCGACGCTGGGGAAACCTACTGTCCAGGGCTGTGTGGGGAAGTCTGTAAGGCATTGTGAACCCCGCTGGAGCCGCGTTCAATTCCCGAGACACATGGCTGGGAGTGAAGAAATATGGCCCTCGAAGAATCCCCCAAGCCAAGATGTGGAACGCTTCCAGACCCAGAACTAGGGCTTACGGATGGTTCCTCTCTCGCCTTACTGACTGTTAGATACTTCATTCTCGACAATGTTACCATGGCAGCTCCGCTCACATACCTCCTCCACAAGAGCCCTCTAAATTCAGGAGGAAGGAACCCGGAGCAGAAACCTTTCCAGCAGTTGAACCAGACCTGTTAACCATCCATTCTATCTACCCTGGTTCCTGCAGAGATGCTCAAAGGTTCATCATCTATGCACGGAAGGTTAGCTGAGCCGTTGGCAGCCACCCTCCTGGCTCACACCAGCAGGGAGTTGTCTGCGAGAGGGAAATAAAAAGAGAAAAATTGCCCCCGACCACTCACACGGAGGGAACAGCAGTAGTAGTGTGGGGCGTCAGGAGACTCACTGGGTCCTTGCATGGGTATGAGACCGACCACAAACCCCTCGTTGTACAGGAAGCTGTCAAAGTTCCATTGTCCAAGAATGACTTAAGGAGGAGTAGGTGCGTGAGGGGAATGATGTAGTGTTAGTGTGGTGCACGGTGGGTGGATGTGCGGGGTGCAGAAAGGGCGAGCATGGTGAAGAAAGTACTAGTTAAGCGGGTGCAAGGTGAGTAGGGTGAGGTATGTGGGCGAAGGGCTGACGTATAGAAGTTAGTGGGTTGCAGGTAGAGTGAGGTAGGTGAGGGAGAGCTGAAATAGAAGTTAGTGGGGGTGCAAGGAGGGTGAGGCAGATGGGTGGAAGGCTGAAGTTAATGGGGTGAGTGAAGTGAGACAATAGACGTCACAATAAGCTCACCTTCAACCTAGAGGCTCACATGTAGTCAACATGACGTTCCTCCCAGGTAGAGACACAATGTTTACACTTCAGCCCCCATGACCAGTGAGATGAGATACACCTGAACGTATAGGAAGCCCAGACAGAGATTTGTGGGTGAGTTTTGTACCCTGAGCGAAAGGGAAAGGAAAGAGATGGATGTGTTGAACCAGAATGCCTCAGGAAAGTATGTGGTGTAAGGCAGGTTGATAAACCATAAGAATGACAATGCATAGAGAGAATTGTGGTAGACGGCGCAGTCTGCTTGATGGTGCTCTGGCCAGGGTGTGCTGAAATGGTACGAACATATGGAGAAGGTGAGAGAAGAAAGACTGGCTAAGATGGTCTTCGTGGCAGAAGTAAAGGAAGGAGCGGATAAGGGGAAACACATGAGATGAATGGGGGAGTCAAGGAGGCTCTGGGGCATCGTGGCTTGAATATTAAGGAGGGTGAATGGCGTGCATGGGACAATGAATTGGATCGATGTGGTATACACGGGACGATATGCTGTCAGTGGGCTGCATCAGGGGATGTGAAACGGTCAAGGTCAAACATGGAATAGTCTGAGGGGCCTGGCTGTGGATGGATGACGTGGGTTTCACTACATTATGCAAGTCGGTTAGAGAATGGATGTATGCAAATGAGGCCGTTGTTCCTTTGTTCACGACACTACCTCGCTAAGGAGGGGGAGGAAACTTGAGTATATAAAAGTTATTATTAGTATCATTTATCATTATTACATTAAGCAGTATGAAACACCATTAATTATCAGTATATTAGGCAGTATGAATCACGAAAAATTATCATTACATTATCCAGCATGAAACACGTCACTAGTGTTTGCACACCGTCCCATAGTCCAATGAGGTGTGTGTATATATATGATTCATCTCTATGTCTCCGTGATGCTTATGTCTGGCACTTCCTTTGACAGATAAGTCCTCAGCGAGGTTATCTGCAGAGTTTGTACATGTTCATCGACTTGATATCTCCACTGAACAGGCCAGGCTACAGTGTTCTTCAGCGAGGTTATCTGCAGAGTTTGTACATGTTCATCGACTTGATATCTCCACTGAACAGGCCAGGCTGCAGTGTTCTTCAGCGAGGCTATCTGCAAAGTTTGTATATGTTCATCGACTTGATATCTCCACTGAACAGGCCAGGCTACAGTGTTCTTCAGCGAGGTTATCTGCAGAGTTTGTACATGTTCATCGACTTGATATCTCCATTGAACAGGCCAGGCTACAGTGTTCTTCAGCGAGGCTATCTGCAGAGTTTGTATATGTTCATCGACTTGATATCTCCACTGAACAGGCCAGGCCACACTGTTGTGTTGTTTCTCAGAGCTTTAGGTATTATACATCACACGATTCTGGGCCTGGAATATATACACTCTTTTATCTCTCACTGCATTTCATATGTACATTTTTCAATTCCGGGGGTAATATTCTGCACTCTTCCATACCCTGGTGTGTCAACAGGGAACTATTTTCGAGTGCGTACTGGAAACCAAGCTTTTCCAGGCGTGAATTATAATACATACGATTACTCTCTACGAACTGTAGTTTCCTCTGTCGGTGCTGAATTCATCCTTTGCCTTTGAGTGTCACGAACTGAACTGAGGGCGAGATACGATATCCAGTTGAACGTGACCCGTGGTATAAATTGCTCGAGAAGCAAATAATCTTCCTCGCTGACAAGGAAATATTTTGGTCTTCATGAGAGGGAAAAATGTTTTCGCCATGTTTTCCCCACTTTGTAACCCTGTTGACCAAGTTGTCCTGGTGTATAGAGAGATTAACCATGTTGTCCTGGTGTATAGAGAGATTAACCATGTTGCCCTGGTGTATAGAGAGATTAACCATGTTGTCCTGGTGTATAGAGAGATTAACCATGTTGCCCTGGTGTATAGAGAGATTAACCATGTTGTCCTGGTGTATAGAGAGATTAACCATGTTGTCCTGGTGTATAGAGAGATTAACCATGTTGTCCTGGTGTATAGAGAGATTAACCATGTTGTCCTGGTGTATAGAGAGATTAACCATGTTGTCCTGGTGTATAGAGAGATTAACCATGTTGCCCTGGTGTATAGAGAGATTAACCATGTTGCCCTGGTGTATAGAGAGATTAACCATGTTGCCCTGGTGTATAGAGAGATTAACCATGTTTTCCTGGTGTATAGAGAGATTGCTCTTTTCCCCTGTAGTGAGTCAACCTATATATTCTTTACGACTCTTAGAAAAATCTTAAGGATGAGTTATGTCAGTGGAATTGGCCTGTCGTCTTCTGGCTCTGATCTGCCTGCCTTGACGATGGTATGGAGGTCAATTTCAGACATTCTGGGATGACGTTCGACTCCAGGCTACTGTTTGCACAGGAGAGTTAATGCCTGTTTAAACAAGAGAAGAGTCTCAAGTGTCTGGTCCTCTGGAACGAAGCAGCCTTCTCAAAGCCCTGGGATGTGGTGATGGAGGGAGGAGCTATGTGAGACAAGGGGAGAGAGAGAGAGAGAGAGAGAGAGAGAGAGAGAGAGAGAGAGAGAGAGAGAGAGAGAGAGAGAGAGAAGGACTGGAGTGTTTTAGGAAGAAGTCGTATGGATTCTTTTGCCTTTGAGGTGATTTCCCGCTCCTTGAGGACTGAATTGCACTGCGTTTAACCTCACTCATCTCTCTCTACTGTCATCCGTGTACGTTTACTATCTTGATCTCGCTGGGCAAATGGTACGTACTGGAGGTCCTACATTCGAATTTTGCGCTCGAATAAAACCACCTTCAGGTTCAGCCCTCCTTCCGTCTCATTATAATGGCTCCGTTTTCTTCTTTCTCGGTTCTGTATAATGTGAAGGTATGGTCGATGTTTTTTTTCCCCCAGTGCTCTCGACAGGTGTGTTTTCCCTCGCCCAACGGAGCTTTGCTCATATTCCGTTTCCCGCCTCCCATAAAGGAAGCGCCGTTCTCGGTCTAACGTCTGGACTTGAATGTTTTCCTTTGACGCTGTATGTGTCGTTTGCATGCCTAAGAGCGCTTCTGCAGTCATCCATTCCCACACAATCCTCTGGCGTTTTGCAACCACGGGCGATTCCGTATCGTGCCACAAAGCTGTCCAGGATTCATTTCCTCCCACCTTATACTTTTATTGTGGACAAGAAGTGGTGTTGAATTCCCCTTCATGGTGACGCGTTAGGCCGTGTCGGTTCGGATCCACAATTCTCTGTATATCTATTCGATTATGTTCTGCAGCAACGATGAAAGTCAGATCTTTTTTTTAACCGTTTTTCTTCTTTTCCAGTTGATCCTCTTCTCTGCTGAGAAAACGGGAAATTCCGGTAGCACAAATAGTTTCTATATGAGCGGATGTTTATTTATATACCACTTCTAAGTAAAAAAAAAAAAAAAGATCGAAATAATGTGATATTCCAGCCATGTTCAACTTTATCACACATGGGTTCTGGATTTCCAGTCTTAGTACAGGATTCTACATTTTATGACATCTTATACTCTTGAAGTCTTACATCTGGTGGTTTATGAAGCAGCCCAATGACACTGCGAGTTTCCAGAGTCTATAGCTAACGCTCCATTTCATCACTTGAGGAATTCCGTTGTTCTGAGGTTCAGCGAGTCTTCAGCATACAACGCATCTCTTCCACACGTCCCTCTTTCGTATAGGTTGTAAATATGGGACGCCAATCTTACCGTCAGCGTAATCTTCTGGTGTGAGATTCCTTCATGGATGCAAAGACTTAAAGTGTTCGTGAATTTTGTTGGCACTGTGATTCTCACGTCTTTGCAGTGGCTAATGTATAAGACCATCCACATCTTGCTGTCTAGTTCATGGGGGTATTTTTTTTTCTTTTTTTCTTTAATAGTTCCGCTGTTTTTCCCTGTTCAGAATGACGAGGTGGTTTTATTCACCAGAGGCAAGGATGCATGACCCAAGATCCTTCACTTTTTTCACAAAGGCAAGCGAGGACCATATTTTTTCCATTCTGGCTGCTCTCCTTTTCCTTCAAATGCTCTCTTTTTTCTATAAAAATTTCTCTTAAAGGTGTTTATCTATCTTTTATTCGTCTGTTGGCTACACTGGTGGTGTGCATCCTCATCTTCTGAAGGTATGTATCGCGCCGTCCCTACCTAAAGGTGAGCTAGACTGAATGATCAAAGGCGACAACGATTCTCTAGTTATAACTTGCACATTTCCTGGTGGTAGAAATCTACATTGATTTCCCCCCTAAAGGGACATTCGCCATCGGAAAGCACAATCTGTTTTCTAAGGTCGGTGAAATCGACACTGTCTCCCTCCCCTTCACTATATTCCAGTATTCCACGGGCTGCCTACACCCAATGCATAGTATTTACATACTCAACGGTTTCAACTGCTTTCACTCTTCTTTCGTCTCTGCTTCAGTGTTCCCGTTTTCTGCATCTGTCCCCATCACTTCTCTCACAGATTTCCTCACCTCAAACCCTTCCCCCTTCCCTTTCTGTTTCTGGGATCTCTGTCTTTGTATATTCCGATCTCCATCATCGCCTACCCCTCCCTCTCTTCCGTCAACTGTTCTCAAAGCTTCCTCCCGTGTCTTCCATCACACCGACGCCTTGTGAAAGCCACCTCGGACTGAGGTGGGATGTCGAATCTGTCTTTTCCAGCTCTTGCATAAATTCCCAAGTGGAACGAATATGGGTACGTTTTCCCCGTGGTATTTTCTTGTACATGACCTCTGAGCTGGATTGACAGCTGAGTATATCCAAAGACTGAAGTCTTACTATGTGCTCCATGTACGGAGTTTAACTCTCTCGTGTAATCTAACTTTTCACAACAAAAATGTGAGAAAAATAATATGCTGAAGTTACCCCTTGAAGAGCGTTCCATTTACACTTCATTTTATGGTGTATTTCTGTCGTCTTAATTTCTATCCTATCTGTTGTTTATTTCCTCTCCTTCTCCTACTTCTCAATTCTCCCTTTCTCTTTACTTTCCCAGTGACTTGTGGGCGAGACTCACCACCTATGCTGACACGGAACACTGTCAAGTCGTTGGTTGTTTATTTCAGTGTTACTTTACGAGCGGACCGCCAGAAGTGCCGCTGGAATCGCAGCTGGAACGCCAGGAGACACAGCTGTGGTCATGGGCAGGATGTCTGGGTTCGGGCCAGTAACACAGGTCATGAGTGCTCAGCGAACCGGCAACAGTCACGAGCCAGTAACAGTCATGAGTAAATGCAATGAGACGGTCATCACAACACAAGACTACAATATCACCCTTGGCGTCCATCTCCCAACACATTATTAGCTTCCACATAATCGTAAAACACAGGGCTATAACGCCGTGGTCCAGACTGCACCAGGCCTTGATCTTCTCACAGCTCTGGCAACCAGCTGT
Organism: Panulirus ornatus; assembly: GCF_036320965.1. Lineage (NCBI taxonomy): Eukaryota > Metazoa > Arthropoda > Malacostraca > Decapoda > Palinuridae > Panulirus > Panulirus ornatus. The sequence continues at coordinate 20,908,771 of NC_092287.1, read as the reverse complement.
TTACCACAGCTGTGTGTGTGTGTGTGTGTGCTTCCCTCCCACATCCACACACACACACACGAGACGACATCACCAGCAGCTGTCTGCCACATCAGCTGCATCATGTCTCACCAGATGTCTTCTGCCACATCTGTGCCCCATACTGGCCATCTCCCCGACACCAGATCTTTCCCAGTTCAGTTGTCTTACGTTAGCTGCCTCTCTATGGCACCAGCTGTCTCCTGTCTCAACTCTCCTACTGGCTGTGTCTCTGTAACACCAGCTGTCTCCTATCTCAACTCTCCTACTGGCTGTGTATCGGTAACACCAGCTGTCTCCTATCTCAACTCTCCTACTGGCTGTCTCTCTAAGACACTAGCTGTCTCCTGTCTCAACTTCGTCCAAGCACTGGCCGTCTCTCTGACACCACCATCTGTCTCCGACTTCCACTCTCCCTCTCTCTGAGTGACACCAGCTATCTTCCTAACCACACTTCTCTTGCACTGGCTTAACGTCGGGTGAAGAGGAGCCACCGGGCACCATCCAGACCTCCTCCACCTTTGGTGTTGGTGTTTTAAGACTACCCGGAGAAAGGAATGGAAAGTTTGGGGATTTAAGGTAAAGGCTTGTGTGAGTTAAAGGATGGTGAGGGAGCTTGATTTCCTGGACAGAATACCAGCAGTCAGAGGATGAGTGAGGCAGAAGGAACAGACAGCGAGCTGGGCGGAGGAAGGGGAAATGCGTCAGGGGAGATGCAGTTATTAACTTCACTCACGTATTCTCAAACCCACGTCCAATATGCCTTGGGAACCACGGTCTGGAAATACGTTCCCCCAAGTGTTTCGTAATTTTTCACCACCTCCGAAAGACAAGTAGTCGTTGCTCACTGCGTCACAGGAGAAACCATGAACTAATATAATACCAAAAGTTAATTGGCGGCAAATTTCCCTCTACGTTTCGACCTAGCGTCCTGTCCGGGTATGATTGCTCGATTGCCTTCCGTAAAAATGCACCTCACCGCGCGCAACGGCCCACCACCAACACACAAGTTCCAGAGGGAAAGATGAAAAATAATGCCAGGGTTCAATTCCCACTTGGGAAAATCTGTGCGGTGCGATATTGGCTCTGGTCTTAAAAACATGGAGATTCAGTTGAGCTCTCAAAAAGCCCCATTGTGAAGCAGAGTGGCCAGAGTGGTGTGTTGTGTGTGTGTGTTGCTTATCACCACGGGCAAAGTCCCAGTTTTCAACACACACACACATATATCCCAGACAATTTCGGAGACAGTAATGGACAACAACTGTGCCGGAATCAAAACTTATATATGACAGTAATCCACTGTTCCACACGAGACAGAAAAAACCACCAGGCTCAGCGAGACGCATCCACACAGAACGATCACTCGAGTTTCCATATCGTTGCAGAACTGAAATAGTCGAGCATTTGACCCTCCCACACAACAACAAACTTTATATACCCACTTTGTGACGTGTGTTTTTGAGGTCAATCATCATCATTAAGATTCGAATGCTCATTTCAGGCCACAACAAACACCAGCAATGCCTATGCAATGAAAGGACATTCAACCGCTCTCATCCAGTCCTTCATTGAGGGACTCGTAGGACTGCTACTGGCCTTCAGTGACCCAAAAGTACCAGTACATATGCTAAATGGCTTCAAGACACAGCATGTAGAGGAGACACTTGTTCATGAATTCACTGCGTGATAAACCGATCGAGTCACAAGCGAGAAGCGATGGTAGGACAAACTGCGAGAGTATGTACATATACTACCCTCTATATACATTTTCATGTATATCATATATACTTCCCTCTATATACATTTTCATGTATATCATATATACTACCCTCTATATACATTGAGTTTATGTATATCATTCACTGGTCCGTTTTACGGACGGCGAGGAAACGCAACATTCATCCATTCACACTGAGGCTGAACAAGAAGAGAGGAGGAAGGGGTGTGTGGTGGCTTCACTCACCGATAGGGCCGTTCTCCTGCACCTCGCCGTAGATGGTGACGTTGGGGAAGACTGGAGCATTGTCGTTGACGTCCCTCACCACCACTGTCACCACGGTCTCCGCCGAGTGCACCCGCTCGCGCCTCATGTCCAGCATGTGCGCCATCTCGTGTTGGAACTGCTCCTCAGAACTGATGGAGAAGACGTCGCGATCCTGACACCCTCCACCGTCCGCTGTGAACCTCCTCACGTAGCGGAGGTCCTCTGAGAGCTGGCTCCGTGCCTTTTGGTCCGGTGGCAGCCCGCGCTGTGCCAATGTGTCCACCTCACGTTTACTGATGGTTCCTCCAGCGGCCCATGCCTCTCTCTCACTCTCCTCTGACTCAGCATTGCCAGAGCTGCTCAAGGGACGTTTATCTCCCGATGCGGACGTGCTTGGCGGACTTGGTACGGTGTGGTCTTCACAAAGCTGGTTCTCCGGATGTTCTTCTGTTCCATCCTCGTGAGAAAAGTCGATTGGTCGCGACTGTCTATCGTATCGATTCTTAAGAAAGCCATGGAGGCTGGTTGAGTCTTTATCCGCGCCATTCACGGGAAGCTTGGCCTTAAGAGACGAAGTCGTGTTAGCTCCGTAACATCGACCGAGTCTTAAAATACCAGATAACTTTTTCCTAACGATATTTACCTGATTTCTGAAGTAAGTCTGTGGAGTCTTTACCTTCAGCGGATCTCTATGAGGCAAGAGCCTGCGGTGTCCTTCAATTTGCAGGCGTTTCCTACGCATTATGTATCTTGGGCTCAGGCGTCTTCGTCTTCCTAGTTTGCCTTCCATGTTGAGAGTTTCTCTGGAGTGTTTGTTACCTCGGGTACCTGGGAACTCCAGGGACTCGCCACTGTCCCAACTCGTTGGGGTAAACTTCTGGAGAGTTTTATGGCCGCCGACCTGAGATCCGTAGCCTGGACGAAGAGATATGTCGGGTGATTCCAATTTCCTCCCATCGCCATTCGTTCGACCTCCCCCTTGAGACTTATGTTTCACGTCCATTAGCATTCCCTTTTTCGTGTACTGGGGTTTGTCTTGGAGCTTACTTTCCTTCTCTTTCAAGGTGGACATCTCTTTCTTCCCTGTAAGTTTAGATGTTGAGTTTTCTTCTTCTTCTTCTTCTTCTTCTTCTTCTTCTTCTTCTACTTCTTCACCTCTACCAGATTTCTTGTTGTCTTTCTTCTTGTCTGTTCCGTCTCTCTCGTACATGCCGTTCATCTGTCTGTCTTTGGGAAGCAAAACATCTCGCCTCTGCTGTCCTCCAACGTTCTGTTGCGCATCTTCTTCTGCCTTCTCCTTCTGTTCCTCTTTCTTCTCCTTCTTCCTTGACAGTTCAAACACATGTGACTCTGTAGGAGGCTGAGACCGAGAGTATTGATCATCTAGTCTACCGGCATCTCGAGGCAAGAAATACTGACCATCTAGTATTTCTAGGTTGTCTGAAGAGTAAAGAGGCTTCTGTCTGGGAACACTGGATGTCCGAGACCTGAGTGATGGGCTCATTAGCGGCACATTACGATCCTGTGAAACGGGGTTGAGTCCCGGCGATGTGTCTGGGTTCTGGGAGTGGCCAGACTGGCGGCCCTGAGTGACTCGGGTTTGCCTGGAAGGCCTCGACAACGGGGCCAAAGGAGGTAAGATCCGTTGTCCATCCCGTACCTGGACCTTCAGCTTCCAGGTCTCACGGCCCAGTGGAGGGTCACGGTCCAGAGCCTGGAATAGATAAACATTAAAGACGTGTCAGAAATTATGCAGTAGAGTACGTGTTCTGGGAGGGGCTGGCTGGATGTAGCCAAACAGCAACAGCCACTCAGAGATAAAAGGAATATAAGGGTCATGCTTCGTAACCACGATTTACTACTTCTGCGTCCGCCCCACCCAAGTCACGAGTTGGCTTCTTCAACGCCCGCCCCACCCAAGCCACGATTTGCTACTTCTACGTCCGCCCTACCCAAGAGACGAGTCGGCTACTTCTACATCCGCTCTACCCAAGCAACGAGTTGGCTACTTCTACGTCCGCCCCACCCAACAAAAGACCTATCTTCTTTCCACAATAGATGCCGTGGAGGTATACATGGCCTCAGAAGAATTTTAAGGTGTTTAAGATTTTTTTTGGACTTGTGGTCATAACTTGGTAACTGCCTTAATGACTCTTGGTATTCGATAGACCTGAAGCCCAAATAACCAACTGGCCACAATTAATGATCTAACTACCATGATGAGGTCACCAACCACCACCAGAAGCTGACACCATTTCTCCCTGAAAATGGGATAAGATTCCCAAAGCACTGCAATTAGATTTCATCTCTTCATTGTCGTAAAATTGAAAATAAAACGATTCTTGGAGAGTTGGCTTTTAGTATCCCACATTAGATTAAGAAATACTTAAAAGTCCATTAACGCTAGATATGTTCTGGTCCTCAATTATCTCTCTCTCTCTCTCTCTCTCTCTCTCTCTCTCTCTCTCTCTCTCTCTCTCTCTCTCTATATATATATATATATATATATATATATATATATTTGAACGTTTATTGATTGTGTCTGATGACAGAGTTGCAGGTATAGGGTGTTTTGGTCGAGATGGTGTGCGAAGTGAGAATGGTTTGGTAAACAGAGAAGAGGTAGTGAAAGCTTTGCGGAAGATGAAAGCCGGCAAGGCGGCGGGTTTGGATGGTATTGCAGTGGAATTTATTATAAAAGGGGGGTGACTGTGTTGATGACTGGTTGGTGAGGATATTCAATGTGTGGATGGTTCATAGTAAAGTGCCTGAGGATTGGCGGAATGCATGCATAGTGCCATTGTACAAAGGCAAAGGGGATAAAGGTGAGTATTCAAATTACAGAGGTATAAGTCTGTTAAGTATCCCTGGGAAATTATATGGGAGGGTATTGATTGAGAGGGTAAAGTCATGTACAAAGCATCAGACTGGGGGAAGAGTAGTGTGGTTTCAGAAGTGGCAGAGGGTGTGTGGATCAGGTGTTTGCTTTGAAGAATGTATGTGAGAAATACTTAGAAAAATAGATGGATTTGTATTTAGCATTTATGGATCTGGTGAAGGCATATGACAGAGTTGACAGAGATGCTCTGTGAAAGGGTACTAAGAGTATATGGTGTGGGAGGTAAGTTGCTAGAAGCAGTGAAAAGTTTTTATCAAAGATGTAAGGCATTTGTACGAGTAGGAAGAGAGGAAAGTGATTGGTTCCCAGTGAATGTCGGTTTGCAGCAGGGGTGCGTGATATCTCCATAGTTGTTTAATTTGTTTATGGATGGGGTTGTTAAGGAGGTGAATGCAAGAGTTTTGGAGAGAGGGGCAAGTATGCAGTCTTTTGTGGATGAAAGGGCTTGGGAAGTGAGTCAGTTGTTCGCTGATGATGCAGCGCTGGTGGGTGATTTGGGTGAGAAACTACAGAAGTTTGGTAAAGTGTGTGAAAAAGGAAAGCTGAGAGTAACTGTGAATAAGAGCAAGGTTATTTGATTCAGTAGGGTTGAGGGACAAGTTCATTGGGGGCTTAGTTTGAATGGAGAAAAACTGGAGGAAGTGAAGTGTTTTAGATATCTGGGAGTGGATCTAGCAACGGATGGAACCATGGAAGCGGAAGTGAGTCACAGGGTGGGGGAAGGGGCGAAGGTTCTAGGAGCGTTGAAGAATGTGTGGAAGGCGAGAACGTGATCTCGGAGAGCAAAAATGGGTGTGTTTGAAGGAATAGTGGTTCCAACAATGTTATATGGTTGCGAGGCGTGGGCTATAGATAGGGTTGTTAGGAGGAGGGTGGATGTGTCGGAAATGAAATACTTGAGGATAATATGTGGTGTGAGATGGTTTGATCGAGTAAGTAATGAAGGGGTACGAGAGACGTGTGGTAATAAAGAGTGTGGTTGAGAGAGAAGAGGGTGTATTAACATTGTTTGGTCACAAGGAGAGAAAGAGTGGGGGAAAGACTGACAAAGAGGATATATGTGTCAGAGGTGGAGGGAACGAGAAGTGGGAAACCAAACTGGAAGTGGAAGGATGGAGTGAACATACAGATGGGTGAAAGGCGTGCAAGGAATAGAGTGAATTGGAACGATGTGGTATACCGGGGTCGACGGGCTGTCAATGGATTGAACCAGGGCATGTGAAGCATCTGGGGTAAACCATGGAAAGTTTTGTGGGGGCTGAATGTGGAAAGGGAGCTGTGGTTTCGGTGCATTACACATGGCAGCTAGAGACTGAGTGCGTACGAATGTGGCGGGGTGGCGACGAGAATGTATGAAGGCAGCAAGTATGAATACGCACATGTGTATATATGTGCATATCTGTATATGTATGTATACGCTGAAATGTACAGGTATGTATATGTGCGTGTGTGGGCGTTTATGTATATGCATGTATATGTGGGTGGGGTGCGTCTGTTTCCTTGCGCTACCTCGCTAACGCGGGAAACAGTGACTAAGCATAATAAATGATATATATATATATATATATATATATATATATATATATATATATATATATATATATATATATATATATATATATATTCCTATGAGTCCACGGGGAAATGACATTTAGGACGTATTTAGAAAACGTGACCAAGAGTCTCAGAAAACAAAAAACGACGCTCCTCTTAATTCCAGGACGGTCTGTCACTACGGTATAGCCTCAGTTTTCCAGCCACTCTACCAGACAGCTTGATATTCCAAGACGGTCTCCTTGCAGGTCGCCTATCGAGCCAGAACTCCTAACTGTGGCTACAGTGAGATCGGCATCTCGGACCCCTTGGTGGTGGGTGGTTCCTCCCGGATGTGAGTGAGTCCAGGCACGTTGTCATAAATGACTTGGCGATTGTCTCTTTGTCTATCCCGTCTCGAGTTCTGTCCACGGGTCTGATGGCATGGCCCAACCCGTCCCCCGTCTCTCTCTCGTCTCTTCTCTATCCCGTCTCGTGTTCTGTCCACGGGTCTGATGGCATGGCCTCCCCCGTCTCTCTCTCTCGTCTCATCTCGTCTCCTGAAGTCACTTTTAGCCCAGCGGGCAGGAAGGTAATGGGTGACCCCCTCGGTAGGGAATGGATGATGCTGCACCAGCAGCAGCAGCAACTGTAAGCTGCTTCTCCTCCTCCTCCTCCTTCCTCCTCTTCCTCGTTCCTCCTTTATCGCCCGCGCGAGCAATGGAGGGAAGAAGCGTTCGAGAATCGATGGGGCAGTAATGCAGGACGTGTGCACGAACGCTCACGCTGCAAGGGAAGGTATTCGTGCTCAAGTCTTGGATCTGTGTGTTGCTGCAGTAATGCAAGACGTGTGCACGAATGCTCACGCCGTAAGGGAAGGTATTCGTGCTCAAGTCTTGGATCTGTGTGTTGCTGCAGTAATGCAGGACGTGTGCACGAACGCTCACGCCGCAAGGGAAGGTTTCGTGCTCAAGTCTTGGATCTGTGTGATGGGACTGTAATGCAAGACGTGTGCACGAACGCTCACGCTGCAAGGGAAGGTATTCGTGCTCAAGTCTTGGATTCGTGTGATGGGACAGTAATGCAGGACGTGTGCACGAATGCTCACGTCGCAAGGGAAGGTATTCGTGCTCAAGTCTTGGATCTGTGTGATGGGACTGTAATGCAGGACGTGTGCACGAATGCTCACGCCGCAAGGGGAAAAGGGGCACCCCGGGAATTTCTTCCTCTTGGACTGTATGGGATAATCACTTCACGGCCCGTGAAAAAGGGTTTTTTCCCTTTTTTTTACAAAAACGCCGCAAGGGAAGGTATTCGTGCTCAAGTCTTGGATCTGTGTGATGGGACTGTAATGCAGGACGTGTGCACGAACGCTCACGCCGCAAGGGAAGGTATTCGTGCTCAGTCTTGGATCTGTGTGTTGCTGCAGTAATGCAAGACGTGTGCACGAACGCTCACGCCGCAAGGGAAGGTATTCGTGCTCAAGTCTTGGATCTGTGTGATGGGACAGTAATGCAAGACGTGTGCACGAATGCTCACGCCGTAAGGGAAGGTATTCGTGCTCAAGTCTTGGATCTGTGTGATGGGACTGTAATGCAGGACGTGTGCACGAATGCTCACGCCGTAAGGGAAGGTATTCGTGCTCAAGTCTTGGATCTGTGTGTTGCTGCAGTAATGCAAGACGTGTGCACGAACGCTCACGCCGCAAGGGAAGGTATTCGTGCTCAGTCTTGGATCTGTGTGTTGCTGCAGTAATGCAAGACGTGTGCACGAACGCTCACGCTGCAAGGGAAGGTATTCGTGCTCAGTCTTGGATCTGTGTGATGGGACTGTAATGCAGGACGTGTGCACGAACGCTCACGCTGCAAGGGAAGGTATTCGTGCTCAGTCTTGGATCTGTGTGTTGCTGCAGTAATGCAAGACGTGTGCACGAACGCTCACGCTGCAAGGGAAGGTATTCGTGCTCAGTCTTGGATCTGTGTGTTGCTGCAGTAATGCAAGACGTGTGCACGAACGCTCACGCCGCAAGGGAAGGTATTCGTGCTCAAGTCTTGGATCTGTGTGTTGCTGCAGTAATGCAAGACGTGTGCACGAATGCTCACGTCGCAAGGGAAGGTATTCGTGCTCAAGTCTTGGATCTGTGTGTTGCTGCAGTAATGCAAGACGTGTGCACGAACGCTCACGCCGCAAGGGAAGGTATTCGTGCTCAGTCTTGGATCTGTGTGTTGCTGCAGTAATGCAAGACGTGTGCACGAACGCTCACGCCGCAAGGGAAGGTATTCGTGCTCAAGTCTTGGATCTGTGTGTTGCTGCAGTAATGCAAGACGTGTGCACGAACGCTCACGCCGCAAGGGAAGGTATTCGTGCTCAGTCTTGGATCTGTGTGTTGCTGCAGTAATGCAGGACGTGTGCACGAACGCTCACGCCGCAAGGGAAGGTATTCGTGCTCAAGTCTTGGATCCGTGTGATGGGACAGTAATGCAAGACGTGTGCACGAACGCTCACGTCGCAAGGGAAGGTATTCGTGCTCAAGTCTTGGATCCGTGTGATGGGACAGTAATGCAAGACGTGTGCACGAACGCTCACGCCGTAAGGGAAGGTATTCGTGCTCAAGTCTTGGATCTGTGTGATGGGACAGTAATGCAGGACGTGTGCACGAATGCTCACGCCGTAAGGGAAGGTATTCGTGCTCAGTCTTGGATCTGTGTGATGGGACTGTAATGCAGGACGTGTGCACGAATGCTCACGCCGTAAGGGAAGGTATTCGTGCTCAGTCTTGGATCTGTGTGTTGCTGCAGTAATGCAAGACGTGTGCACGAATGCTCACGCCGTAAGGGAAGGTATTCGTGCTCAAAAGTTTGAACCCCCGACTTACGATCTTTCGACATTACGACGGTGACGTATTCAAAAGTTTGAACCCCCGACTTACGATCTTTCGACATTACAACGGTGACGTATTCAAAAGTTTGAACCCCCGACTTACGATCTTTCGACATTACGACGGTGACGTATTCAAAAGTTTGAACCCCCGACTTACGATCTTTCGACATTACAACGGTGACGTATTCAAAAGTTTGAACCCCCGACTTACGATCTTTCGACATTACGACGGTGACGTATTCAAAAGTTTGAACCCCCGACTTACGATCTTTCGACATTACAACGGTGACGTATTCAAAAGTTTGAACCCCCGACTTACGATCTTTCGACATTACAACGGTGACGTATTCAAAAGTTTGAGCCCCCGACTTACGATCTTTCGACATTACGACGGTGACGTATTCAAAAGTTTGAACCCCCGACTTACGATCTTTCGACATTACAACGGTGACGTATTCAAAAGTTTGAACCCCCGACTTACGATCTTTCGACATTACGACGGTGACGTATTCAAAAGTTTGAACCCCCGACTTACGATCTTTCGACATTACGACGGTGACGTATTCAAAAGTTTGAACCCCCGACTTACGATCTTTCGACATTACGACGGTGACGTATTCAAAAGTTTGAACCCCCGACTTACGATCTTTCGACATTACAACGGTGACGTATTCAAAAGTTTGAACCCCCGACTTACGATCTTTCGACATTACGACGGTGACGTATTCAAAAGTTTGAACCCCCGACTTACGATCTTTCGACATTACGACGGTGACGTATTCAAAAGTTTGAACCCCCGACTTACGATCTTTCGACATTACAACGGTGACGTATTCAAAAGTTTGAACCCCCGACTTACGATCTTTCGACATTACGACGGTGACGTATTCAAAAGTTTGAACCCCCGACTTACGATCTTTCGACATTACGAGGGTGACGTATTCAAAAGTTTGAACCCCCGACTTACGATCTTTCGACATTACAACGGTGACGTATTCAAAAGTTTGAACCCCCGACTTACGATCTTTCGACATTACAACGGTGACGTATTCAAAAGTTTGAGCCCCCGACTTACGATCTTTCGACATTACAACGGTGACGTATTCAAAAGTTTGAGCCCCCGACTTACGATCTTTCGACATTACAACGGTGACGTATTCAAAAGTTTGAACCCCCGACTTACGATCTTTCGACATTACGACGGTGACGTATTCAAAAGTTTGAACCCCCGACTTACGATCTTTCGACATTACGACGGTGACGTATTCAAAAGTTTGAACCCCCGACTTACGATCTTTCGACATTACGACGGTGACGTATTCAAAAGTTTGAACCCCCGACTTACGATCTTTCGACATTACGACGGTGACGTATTCAAAAGTTTGAACCCCCGACTTACGATCTTTCGACATTACGACGGTGACGTATTCAAAAGTTTGAACCCCCGACTTACGATCTTTCGACATTACGACGGTGACGTATTCAAAAGTTTGAACCCCCGACTTACGATCTTTCGACATTACGACGGTGACGTATTCAAAAGTTTGAACCCCCGACTTACGATCTTTCGACATTACGACGGTGACGTATTCAAAAGTTTGAACCCCAGACTTAAGATCTTTCGACATTACGACGGTGACGTATTCAAAAGTTTGAACCCCCGACTTACGATCTTTCGACATTACAACGGTGACGTATTCAAAAGTTTGAACCCCCGACTTACGATCTTTCGACATTACGACGGTGACGTATTCAAAAGTTTGAGCCCCCGACTTACGATCTTTCGACATTACAACGGTGACGTATTCAAAAGTTTGAACCCCCGACTTACGATCTTTCGACATTACGAGGGTGACGTATTCAAAAGTTTGAACCCCCGACTTACGATCTTTCGACATTACGACGGTGACGTATTCAAAAGTTTGAACCCCCGACTTACGATCTTTCGACATTACAACGGTGACGTATTCAAAAGTTTGAACCCCCGACTTACGATCTTTCGACATTACAACGGTGACGTATTCAAAAGTTTGAACCCCCGACTTACGATCTTTCGACATTACAACGGTGACGTATTCAAAAGTTTGAACCCCCGACTTACGATCTTTCGACATTACAACGGTGACGTATTCAAAAGTTTGAGCCCCCGACTTACGATCTTTCGACATTACGACGGTGACGTATTCAAAAGTTTGAGCCCCCGACTTACGATCTTTCGACATTACAACGGTGACGTATTCAAAAGTTTGAACCCCCGACTTACGATCTTTCGACATTACAACGGTGACGTATTCAAAAGTTTGAACCCCCGACTTACGATCTTTCGACATTACGACGGTGACGTATTCAAAAGTTTGAACCCCCGACTTACGATCTTTCGACATTACGACGGTGACGTATTCAAAAGTTTGAACCCCCGACTTACGATCTTTCGACATTACGACGGTGACGTATTCAAAAGTTTGAATCCCCGACTTACGATCTTTCGACATTACGACGGTGACGTATTCAAAAGTTTGAACCCCCGACTTACGATCTTTCGACATTACGAGGGTGACGTATTCAAAAGTTTGAACCCCCGACTTACGATCTTTCGACATTACGACGGTGACGTATTCAAAAGTTTGAACCCCCGACTTACGATCTTTCGACATTACGACGGTGACGTATTCAAAAGTTTGAACCCCCGACTTACGATCTTTCGACATTACGACGGTGACGTATTCAAAAGTTTGAGCCCCCGACTTACGATCTTTCGACATTACAACGGTGACGTATTCAAAAGTTTGAACCCCCGACTTACGATCTTTCGACATTACGACGGTGACGTATTCAAAAGTTTGAACCCCCGACTTACGATCTTTCGACATTACGACGGTGACGTATTCAAAAGTTTGAACCCCCGACTTACGATCTTTCGACATTACGACGGTGACGTATTCAAAAGTTTGAACCCCCGACTTACGATCTTTCGACATTACGACGGTGACGTATTCAAAAGTTTGAACCCCCGACTTACGATCTTTCGACATTACAACGGTGACGTATTCAAAAGTTTGAACCCCCGACTTACGATCTTTCGACATTACGACGGTGACGTATTCAAAAGTTTGAACCCCCGACTTACGATCTTTCGACATTACAACGGTGACGTATTCAAAAGTTTGAACCCCCGACTTACGATCTTTCGACATTACGACGGTGACGTATTCAAAAGTTTGAACCCCCGACTTACGATCTTTCGACATTACGACGGTGACGTATTCAAAAGTTTGAACCCCCGACTTACGATCTTTCGACATTACGACGGTGACGTATTCAAAAGTTTGAACCCCCGACTTACGATCTTTCGACATTACGACGGTGACGTATTCAAAAGTTTGAACCCCCGACTTACGATCTTTCGACATTACGACGGTGACGTATTCAAAAGTTTGAACCCCCGACTTACGATCTTTCGACATTACAACGGTGACGTATTCAAAAGTTTGAACCCCCGACTTACGATCTTTCGACATTACGACGGTGACGTATTCAAAAGTTTGAGCCCCCGACTTACGATCTTTCGACATTACAACGGTGACGTATTCAAAAGTTTGAACCCCCGACTTACGATCTTTCGACATTACAACGGTGACGTATTCAAAAGTTTGAACCCCCGACTTACGATCTTTCGACATTACAACGGTGACGTATTCAAAAGTTTGAACCCCCGACTTACGATCTTTCGACATTACAACGGTGACGTATTCAAAAGTTTGAACCCCCGACTTACGATCTTTCGACATTACGACGGTGACGTATTCAAAAGTTTGAACCCCCGACTTACGATCTTTCGACATTACAACGGTGACGTATTCAAAAGTTTGAACCCCCGACTTACGATCTTTCGACATTACGACGGTGACGTATTCAAAAGTTTGAACCCCCGACTTACGATCTTTCGACATTACGACGGTGACGTATTCAAAAGTTTGAGCCCCCGACTTACGATCTTTCGACATTACAACGGTGACGTATTCAAAAGTTTGAACCCCCGACTTACGATCTTTCGACATTACGACGGTGACGTATTCAAAAGTTTGAACCCCCGACTTACGATCTTTCGACATTACGACGGTGACGTATTCAAAAGTTTGAACCCCCGACTTACGATCTTTCGACATTACAACGGTGACGTATTCAAAAGTTTGAGCCCCCGACTTACGATCTTTCGACATTACAACGGTGACGTATTCAAAAGTTTGAGCCCCCGACTTACGATCTTTCGACATTACGACGGTGACGTATTCAAAAGTTTGAACCCCCGACTTACGATCTTTCGACATTACGACGGTGACGTATTCAAAAGTTTGAACCCCCGACTTACGATCTTTCGACATTACGACGGTGACGTATTCAAAAGTTTGAACCCCCGACTTACGATCTTTCGACATTACAACGGTGACGTATTCAAAAGTTTGAACCCCCGACTTACGATCTTTCGACATTACAACGGTGACGTATTCAAAAGTTTGAACCCCCGACTTACGATCTTTCGACATTACGACGGTGACGTATTCAAAAGTTTGAACCCCCGACTTACGATCTTTCGACATTACAACGGTGACGTATTCAAAAGTTTGAACCCCCGACTTACGATCTTTCGACATTACGACGGTGACGTATTCAAAAGTTTGAACCCCCGACTTACGATCTTTCGACATTACAACGGTGACGTATTCAAAAGTTTGAACCCCCGACTTACGATCTTTCGACATTACAACGGTGACGTATTCAAAAGTTTGAACCCCCGACTTACGATCTTTCGACATTACAACGGTGACGTATTCAAAAGTTTGAGCCCCCGACTTACGATCTTTCAACATTACGACGGTGACGTATTCAAAAGTTTGAGCCCCCGACTTACGATCTTTCGACATTACGACGGTGACGTATTCAAAAGTTTGAACCCCCGACTTACGATCTTTCGACATTACGACGGTGACGTATTCAAAAGTTTGAACCCCCGACTTACGATCTTTCGACATTACAACGGTGACGTATTCAAAAGTTTGAACCCCCGACTTACGATCTTTCGACATTACAACGGTGACGTATTCAAAAGTTTGAACCCCCGACTTACGATCTTTCGACATTACAACGGTGACGTATTCAAAAGTTTGAACCCCCGACTTACGATCTTTCGACATTACAACGGTGACGTATTCAAAAGTTTGAACCCCCGACTTACGATCTTTCGACATTACAACGGTGACGTATTCAAAAGTTTGAACCCCCGACTTACGATCTTTCGACATTACAACGGTGACGTATTCAAAAGTTTGAACCCCCGACTTACGATCTTTCGACATTACAACGGTGACGTATTCAAAAGTTTGAACCCCCGACTTACGATCTTTCGACATTACGAGGGTGACGTATTCAAAAGTTTGAGCCCCCGACTTACGATCTTTCAACATTACGACGGTGACGTATTCAAAAGTTTGAACCCCCGACTTACGATCTTTCGACATTACGACGGTGACGTATTCAAAAGTTTGAACCCCCGACTTACGATCTTTCGACATTACGACGGTGACGTATTCAAAAGTTTGAGCCCCCGACTTACGATTCCAGTATGATTGCCTGTGTGGTGCCCATACTTGCCCAAGTTGTACGTGGCTGAGTGAACAGCAGTGCAGGAAGATCGCCGTCAAGATGGATGGAGTATTGGACACCATCAATGTTATAATCGACACCATCAATGTTATAATTATCAATGACGACAGCTCTGTCATTTTTGTTTCCGGGCGGGGATGCTGGGAGAGGAGCTTACTGTGGTGTTGTGGTGGTGGTGGTTGTGGTGCTGGAAAGTGGATGGTGGATGTAAATGTGGACTTTGGAGCTGTGGTGATATACTGACGTCAACGGGTAGAGTGATGGAAATGGTGGTGTTGGTGGAGATGATGATGGTGGTTGGAGAACTACTCCCCCTTGACGCGGGTGTGGTGTTGGCGGTACACAACACAGAGGAAGGGGGTAAGGCAACAACAGAGCATCAGTCATGGGCTAATGTCTCAAGACCGTCCGTGAAAATGAACGACAAAAAAGATAACGAAAAAAAAACCGTCTGAGAAAAATGTTTGGTGCTGTTGAAGGCGTCGTGGCCAGCTGCCCCCCCCCCAGCGAAGTCAAGGGTGTTCCCTTCAAATGAGCTTTTTTTTCTTATTTTATTTTTCCCTCCCTCCCTTCGTCCCTGAGGCCGACCAAACCCTCCAGACAAGACGCTCGTTAAACTTGAACATTCTCTTTCCTTCACGACCATATTTTCTTAACGAAGGGCCGTAAAATTCCCATGAAAAATCTTCCAATACTTTGAAATATGATTCTCAATATCTTTGTACTCACTGTGTCCAGTTACGCAGTGTTTGTCTTTCGTTCGTAGATAGCGATGATAAAATACATAGTGCAAAGTCCGAAATACAATTCGTGATAGGATTGAGTCATCAAGTGTTTGGTTCGTGGGGCGGTGATGAGTCCAGAGGGAGAAGAGAGACCGAGAGATGATGCAGCAGATGGTAAAGACGGATCAGATAATTGTAGGACGTCATAGCGAAAACTGCTGAGGACTGTAAGGTCAGAAATGATATAGAATTAGGGGGGGCATCTAAGGCATTATGGATGACGGTTGCAAAGGCGAAAGAAGACAGCGGTGGTATACACTGAAGAAAACAAGAGATGGGTTAATGTTAAATTGATGGATGAGCGGATATACGGAAATCCAGATAAGACATGAACCGGAAACACTTAAGAAAATGATCAGATCAACACGCGAGGCGTTTTGGAGACGTAGGTCAGTTAGGCGTTTCCTTGAAAGCCACTGTGTTCGTAGCCTAGCGATTAAGTTAACACGTTCACCACCATCGTGGTCTCCAGGTCCGTACGGTACCAGCACTTAAACTTTCTCTGGCCGACCAGCGTAGCCAGCTAGGCTCTCCCTAGTGTCGGACGCCCACCGCACCGCCCCTCTCAATTCGTTATACTGTCCCCGGATGACGAAGAAAAGTGGTTAAAATCCACAGAGAAAACCATGCCATTTCTACAGGACATTTCTAAAGTCTCGCTTGTTTCCAACCATCGTCTTCCAGAAGCCACTTCAGTTCGGTCCTGCAGTAACATGATGAGTATGTTTGGTGTAACCATACTCTCTATTCTTGATGTCCCACGTACATACCAGCACAGGACCTGCTGCCCAGAAGCTATGGAGTGTTGTGGTGAGAACCCCAGTCATCTTCTTCCTCAGCAATCTCTCTCATATGGAAGCGAGTACTGCTCCCTAATATTCAGTGGCTTTTCCTTCCTATGTCTCTTGGTGAAGGGTTATATCAACTACCAACAGTCTTATTAACTCTCATATTCCCATCTCACTTCACTTCGCCGTGATATTGACCTGCCTTCCTCTCTGTTTTACGTGTATCTTTCTTTTGAGTAGCGATTCTCATGAGGTGTATGCATCTGCCCCAGCTCCCTGCCTTCAAGACCTGATGGATGCATGGCACACGATTGTGGCTGCTTCATCCACTACTGTTCATGGGTAGACCAGTCACACGAAGATTGGTCACCAAGATAACCTCCTCCTCCTTTCCTCGTAAGGCGGAGTGGTGGAATTCTCATACCTCTTTCGTCTTTCCCTATTCTTTATAACTTTTCCCATTTTTAAGATTCGGGTCCGTCAACAACCTTGGATTTAGAAATTACCTTCATCTCCATCTCTTTAACTGACAAGGCTCCAACTGTTGTTTACTTTGGCCCGCGCCGACATGGCTACGGTGAATGTAACAAAATTTCGAGCGACTGTCGCGAGAATAAGTGTGTCACTTGGAGCGTTTGAACTCGTGACTCGAGCATCGGTTGACCGATCGAGTCTCTTATATTTGGAACCTGATCCTTTCAACACGTTCCATCAGTCACTGACGTGGGATTTACTCCATCCTCCCGTGCGAACCCTCTCTGTTTACAGAGGATTCAGTGAGGCCCAGCTGTACCTGGATGTTGAATCCCATATTGTTCAAGCTGGCATGGAACCTCTCTCCGAAAAGATGTATGCTAGATGGCTACGATGGTAGACAATTCCATTTTCTGCACAATCTAAGTCATCTAAGATTTATTTACGTGGTAGTCATCTATGATCTATTAAAGTGGTAGTCATCTATGATCTATTAAAGTGGTAGTCATCTATGATCTACTTAAGTGGTAGTCATCTATGATCTATTTAAGTGGTAGTCATCTAAGATCTATTGAGGTAGTAGTCATCTAAGATCTATCTAAGTGGTAGTCATCTAAGATCTATTGAGGTGGTAGTCATCTAAGATCTATCTAAGTGGTAGTCATCTATGATCTATTTAAGCGGTAGTCATCTGTGATCTATCTAAGTGGTAGTCACCTATGATCTATTGAAGTGGTAGTCATCTAACATCTATTTAAGTGGTAGTCATCTATGATCTATTCAAGTGGTAGTCATCTAACATCTATTTAAGTGGTAGCCATCTAAGATCTATTTCAGTGGTAGTCACCTAAGATCTATTTAAGTGGCAGTCACCTAAGATCTATACAAGTGCTACCTCATCCCACAACCTTTCCCAACACACACTTCACCACCGCTCACACTCGGGGCAGAACTCTCATCACAACGCTACACACTCACTCTCTCCTCTATCATCGACACCTTTGTTTTGCCATGTCAACCAACACTCACCCTCTCGACCACCCAATACACACACACTTCCAATACTTTTCTCGTCTTATTTTCGTTCCATTTCTAACCATAACATTCCTTCATTTCTCCCCTTTTTCACTCATTTTATGATACCATCCATCTTTATCATACGGAAGACCTAAATTCTACAATAATTCAGTCTGCATTAATGCCCAGCCCCGTATAATCAGAATTTTATTACATGCATCGTTAGTAAGAATCCAGGGTTTGAATATCATACCCTGTAGCACTCTACCCTACCAATGACTTAATTTTCGTAAACTTGGCGAAGATTTCTCATCTTTTACCCTTATCAATGGCTCCATCTAATGTCACACACACACACACACACACACACACACACACACACACACACACACATATATATATATATATATATATATATATATATATATATATATATATATATATATATATATATATATATATATATACATATATATATATATATATATATATATATATATATATATATATATATATATATATATATATATATATATATATATATATATATATCCTCCATCTACTGGTAGTTCAAATCAACCCATCATTACTCTTGCCACACAATCTGTGTTGTCCCATCATTACTCTTGCCATCTCTTATCTCACTACAAAATCAATGTCATTTTATCATCCCTCAAGCCATCTATCTCACTACATAACGTGTGAAGGCATTCAACAGTCATCTTAATACATCCACGTCTTAACCATGATGTCTCGTATACATGCCTCCCAGACCGCCAGTGATTTACCCCCAACATTTTGAGAGCTTTCTCTTGCTCCCAAGAGAGTGACCTCACTGTGAATACAATGTAGATACTTCAGTGACACTCTGCGTTCCTTTCTTTCAAACCAGAGTCTTCATTCTTTGGTCATGGTTAAAGAAAAGCTGTACAGGCGAGATGACGCCATCAGAATCCTCCGTGGTTCAACACTTATGGCGGTGGCATAAAATGACTTTACTATTTCCCCTCTGAGACCCGAAACACCTTTGTCGTATAGGTGACCATGGTCAGACCTCGATGTTCAGGTCACCAGGGGGGGTCAAACCTGGCTACACCTGACCTAATCCAAAGCGCTAGACATGACCCCTGACCTGAACTAACAGACACTCGACTTCTTAGTTTTAACATGACCTTGGTTTTTAACCTTCGTCTTAAGTAATGACTTAATCATCTCATTTAGAATCCTGTCCTTAAATAAAGTGTTAGAACTTGCTCAAAAACACCTCATCCTCAGCAACGTAAGGCCTTTCTCCCAACCACAAACCTATGTCACTCACAACCTTCCTTAAACTGGCGAAAAAATACTGAGGTGAATGCAAGAGTTTTTGGAAAGAGGGGCAACTCTGCAGTCTGTTGTGGATGAGAGAGCTTGGGAAGTGAGTCAGGTGTTGTTCGCTGATGATACAGCACTGGTGGCTGATTCGGGTGAGAAACTGCAGAAGCTGGTGACTGAGTTTGGTAAAGTGAATACCCTCTTATTACACATACCTAAAACTCGACTTAAAAAAAAAAGGTTACAGATCCTACGTCATCCAAAGGAAAGCATCTCTTTATCATGTCCTAAAATGTGACTTTAAACATACCTAAAATTCGACTTTAAAAAGAAAGGTCACTGATCCTACGTCATCCTCAGCAAAGGATCTCATTATCATGTCCTAAAATGTGACTTTCCTTATCCACTTACGTTTACGAGTGATATCATGAAGTAGTCATTTACATACGTCATTAAGTAGTCATTTACACACGTCATTAAGTAGTCATTTACACACGTCATTAAGTAGTCATTTACACACGTCATTAAGTAGTCATTTACACACGTCATTAAGTAGTCATTTACACACGTCATTAAGTAGTCATTTACACACGTCATTAAGTAGTCATTTACATACGTCATTAAGTAGTCATTTACATACGTCATTCAGTAGTCATTTACATACGTCATTCAGTAGTCATTTACACACGTCATTAAGTAGTCATTTACACACGTCATTAAGTAGTCATTTACATACGTCATTAAGTAGTCATTTACACACGTCATTAAGTAGTCATTTACACAGGTCATTAAGTAGTCATTTACACACGTCATTAACTAGTCATTTACATACGTGAACATAGGAACTATACACATGGTGACCTTACACATCATCACAGCTGTAGAGCGTTAACAATATCTGAATAGGTTCCTAAAAAACAGAAAGAAAATAATAACAAAATAAGAAATAATACAACGCTGGGAAGCAAAAAAAAAAATATATCATTCGGTAAAAATATATATTTTTTTCATTTCGTTTTCCATAAAACTTTTTTTCTTCTTTTTTAGTCCTTTAAGAATTTTTTTTTTTGTATAAAATGGCTCTTCATTTTCCCTCGGCTCACACAAGCATTTACAAAAAAGAAAAAAGAAACAGAAAAAATCTAATCCTGCTTTGCAGCTGTCGTGTTGTGGCGCACTGAACAAAATTCAAACAATGAATATATTCCAAAATGATTTTTTTTATGTGGGGGAAATAATTAAAAGAAATAGAACCAAAGAGACAAACATGAATGAAATGAAAAAAAAATGAACGATGCAAATCACAATATATATATATATATATATATATATATATATATATATATATATATATATATATATATATATATATATATATATATATTGCTGCCAGCAATTCACTCACCGCCATCAAATACGTTCGCTGTAAAGTCAAAATTTTTTTAAATGCGCTACAATTTTCCCACTTGAAAACAATTCGTTGCCTCTTACATCACAACGGAAATAAATTAAAGTTTTTTCTTAAAGAGGTATTTTCTAGTGCATGACCTCAGCTTAGCGTGTAATCCTACGCTTGACGTGCAACCCCTCAGCTTAGCCTTGTGACCCTAAGCCTTGGTTCTGTTACCCTCAGCTTGGCCTGTGATCCAAAGCTTTTGGGTCTGTGACCCTCAAACATCATCCATTTGCAGACGACATATAGAGGACCTTCTCTCTGTGACGTAATCATACGTGAATGACCCGTCCTCACTCAAGACTCCCCCGATCCTACAAGGTCTAGTCTAGCGATGCTATAAAACAGCAACCCCCATAAACAGGCATCGGAACCCACATATACTGGGTTCAGGCGATGGCGGCTCGACGTGTAATAGAGTTAAGGAGATTACGCGAGACGGGAGAGGAAGGAACTCCTTATCCCTAGACCTTCCTTATGAGACGGGTAAGGAGACAGAGTGAGACGGGAGGCGAGCGAGACGCGCAAGTAGTAGTTTCCAGGAAGAAGTCTCTCCCAACCCTGTACCAATAGGTTCATACGAAGTGGGTTATATCACAGAGGCGTGGCTTCAAATCCTTCGGCAGAAGCGGTCGAGTAAAAGATTATATTAATCTATCGTCCGGAAACCAAAGGTTGTACAGGTGTGAATATTCTTCTGTGGTCATGAACATTCTTCTGTGGTCGTGAATATTCTTCTGTGGTCGTGAATATTCTTCTGTGGTCGTGAATATTCTTCTGTGGTCATGAATATTCTTCTGTGATCATGAATATTCTTCTGTGGTCATAAATATTCTTCTTTGGTCATGAATATTCTTCTGTGGTCATGAATATTCTTCTGTGGTCATGAATATTCTTCTGTGGTCATGAATATTCTTCTGTGACCCTTGAGTACGACGGTACGACCCTTGATTAAGACGGTACGACCCTTGATTAAGACGGTACGACCCTTGATTAAGACGGTACGACCCTTGATTAAGATGGTATGACCCTTGATTACGACGGTACGACCCTTGATTACGACGGTACGACCCTTGATTAAGACGGTACGACCCTTGAGAACGACGGTACGACCCTTGATTACGACGGTACGATCCTTGATTACGACGGTACGACTTTTGAGCATGATGGTGTAATCCTTGAATAAGACAGTACGACCCTTGCGCACGACGGTACAACCTTTGAGCACGACCACTCTAACCCTTGGACCTGATATCCTAGCCTTTGACCTGACCCGTAATGGGGTCGTACCGTCGTGCTCAAGGGGGTCGTGTAACGTGCAACAAACATCTCTGTCCCCTTCACCAACGGCAGTGGACCTCAAATCACCCATCGCTTCAAGACGTCCTTCCACACACACACACACACACACACACACACATACTGGAAGCCTGGGAGACGATGAACACACACACACACACACACACACACACACACACACACACACACACACTGGAAGCCTGGGAGACGATGAACACACACACACACACACACACACACACACACACACACACATACTGGAAGCCTGGGAGACGATGACCACACACACACACACACACACACACACACACACACACACACACTGGAAGCCTGGGAGACGATGAACACACACACACACACACACACACACACACACACACACACACACACATACTGGAAGCCTGGGAGACGATGAACACACATCCTAAAGTGGAGCAACACACGAACCACGTAACATATGATAGCCAACACCTTCTCCCCCCAAAAAAAATATAATCACCTTTCGCCATTCATCCCATCAAGGATGAATGTGATTCTCACACAAACCTTCTATTAGCCAGTGACTTCGAGTCTGACTTGACTTCACGTTCCATGTTTCCAGTACGGACTTATACTGGTCCCCTTTGCACGTCATCCAGCGAGTATCAGCGTAATCCTCTCAACTGGTGGAAATAAAAATTTAGCGGGAAGATCCGGGTCTGCATCTGTCTGGCTTCCATCTGTAAACTCGAACTGGATATCACAATTTACGACCCCAAAATTATTGTACGTCGTTGCTGATGTGAGCGAAGCGAGGCTCGACCGTGGCTTCGAGCCTCGCTCTTGTCTGTGATCTTTTTATGCTTAAATAAACATTAGTTTTCGTCGGTAAAAAAACATAAAAGATAATCTGTAATATTCTTCCTCTCGTACGCTCCATTATAAACCTCTTTTATTTCGCATCATTTTTGAGACACGAAGACAACAAATATGACAATACGAATTATGTAGGAAGGACAGAACACATGTATCACACTGTGATCAACCCAAATATGAGAGTATACATTATGTAAGAAGGACATCACACATGTATCACACTGTGATCAACCCAAATATGAGAGTATACATTATGTAGGAAGGACAGAACACATGTATCACACTGTGATCAACCCAATGGAACTGGCCGGCATTGTAAATAGTGACCTGGCAGTGAGAAGTAATTTCTAGCTGTCTTCAGTCCTCCTTACTGTCAATTTCCAACCATTCAACCAGTGGCTGGTATAATGTTAGGTACGTGTCTGTCGCCCCAGACATGGAGTTCACATACGAGTCACTCATTGGTTCACTCGAATTGTCGTATAAACTGGTTTTCAGCTGACTCGATTCTCTATTGGATCAGATCAAGAGTTTAGGACTTGATACCACCTTAAGGTCGCGTCGTCGTGCTCAAGGGTCGTAACCGTGGGGCTTAATGGTCGTCTTGTCGTGCTCAAGGGTCGTCTTGTCGTGCTCAAGGATCGTAACGTCGTGCTCAAGGATCGTACCGTCGTGCTCAAGGGTCGTACCGTCGTGCTCAAGGGGTTTCAAAATCATGTCTTCAATGACGGCATTATCTAGCGCATAACATTTAGTTTATTTTTTACGTTTCAGTAAAATGAATGTGAAAACATTTCAGGAAAATTACTTTCGTTAAGCCATCAACATGAACTCATATTTACTGAGCCCTGAACCTGCAAATATAGATCATGATATTCTCTCTTCTCCAGACTTTCCTGACTGGTATATCATACCCAGCAGGGCGCTCCCAGTTAAGCGTAGGTAGAACGATTAGAAAACGACATTTCTCGTCGTGGCTTGCTACTTCTGCGTCCGCCCGACACATGAAAGACCCACCCCCCACCCTAATCGTCTTCACCAATAGGTAAGAAGACTCAAAGGGGTTCGAAGAGAATAGATAGGATGCAGGCATCTGTTCGCCTCAAGATGCCCGAAAAATTGCATTACAATCTTATTTCTCCTTTGTCATGAACTTCTAACATTAGAAAAAAAAGAAAAGAAAATGAACTGATATAGTGCAAACGCATAAGCACCTTCGTAGGTACGTAATACCCTCCAACAACAAGGATTCAATCCCCTTACCGCACCTTACCAAGGTAGCCAGCGACCCAGCTGACTGGCGCACACACATCGAGCGCACACACTTACCACTCCTGGTTGCGACAGCTCGTCTCCTGGACACAAGTATTTTTTTTTTCTTTTTTCATCCTACCCAAGGGATTGGTCGACAATTTCGGTACCTGGTTTACACTAGGGTTTATATATATATATATACATATATATATATATATATATATATATATATATATATTGTTCGGGGGCAAACAATTCATCTGCTCCACCCTAAACTAGGCCTCACTGATGCTTCAGTGCTTAACAGTGTAAACTTTACGCCTGTAACTGCTGACTGTATCACGCATTAACTGGAAACCAAGACGCGTAGTCTAAGGAAGTATGCACTCGTAAGTATTTCCAGGCGCATACCCTAGTAAGAATGCACTCATAAGTAATTACAAGATATCTATCGTAATCTTTATATATTTTCAGAATACTCGCACAAACCAACGCCCAGCATCAAGGATGCATGCATAAAATGCGCACAGCCGTACGTAAACACAAACTGCCACGAACGAAACAAATAAATATTACTCCGTTAAATAAGCATGCAAATAAGCCATGGGAAATACGAGACGACAAATACACACACACACACACACACACACACACACACACCATGGGCTCGCAAATACGAACGATCAAATCTACACGAAATTAAGGCACCAGCGAACAACAAATCACACACACACACACACACACACACACAAAAACCTCCCCCAACCCCCTACACACAGCCACAGGCACCTCAGATCCCCAAGACAGCAACGTGGAGAGGAGCAATGTGCGGACAGAGGCTGACGCACCATAGCCAGCAGACTGGATAAAGTCTTCCGTCCCACGAGACACGTTCAATCCCCGCCAATTACCAGCTAATCTTGTGTAATTGTCAGTTTTACTGTCTTTGTTCCTCCGCTGAGGCGGCGACGCCATCGAGAGAGAGAGAGAGAGAGAGAGAGAGAGAGAGAGAGAGAGAGAGAGAGAGAGAGAGAGAGAGAGAGAGAGAGAGAGAGAGTGCAGCTCTTCTACATGATTAAGTCTGGTGGTTCCAGTCCATGGCCTTTCCATGCCTTTTGGGTTTCCAGGATGCGCCCATTTGCTGGAACCGACTAAAGGGGAAATGAGTTCTGCAATGGGACTTAATGTTCGAGGGAATAAAAATTCAAGTAATACTGGAATGACTGAAATGAAAACCAGGAGAGAGCTCGCTCTCTCTGCCTTGCACACAAGAGAGGTTCTCTCCAAACGCATGAAATTATCGGTTTTCAGAATTACGAGTTGACTCCCTTTATCAAATACATATTCAAGTCGATATTTCATAAAAATAAAGACTGAATATGGAATAATTTTTTTTTCTAATGCCTAGTAATTATATGTGAAATATATATTGGAATTAAGGATGAAAGAACTGTGACAATATCTAAGGTCGAAAAATGTATATATATCTCTTTGACATGACCAAGTGGCTATACGATGATCAATTTTCTCAAAGTGCCATTAATGTAAGGTCGAACCAGGGAGCCAGAAGTGAAGCTCCCAGTGTCATCTACTTATGACCAATGTCAGTGAAGGTCGTGGCCAAGATATAAATGAAAAAACCCAGAGAGGAGAAGAAACTCTGATGTGCGTCAATGATTCCCTTTACGATGTGTGACCCAGCAAACGCTGCAAAAAAAAAAAAAAAAATATAAACGTTTCTTTTCTTTAGGAGGATCTCAATGGGCCTGTATATGTGCGACTATGGCAGAATTATCTCTTGAATCAGGAAGGTACATGTGTACGATCATCCTACACAAACAAAAGCCAAAAAAAAAAAAAAAAAAATAGGATCTAATCCAAAAGTAAGGCGATTATATTCGAAATGTCTCTTTCTCAAGTACATGTGTACGATCATCCTACACAAACAAAAGCCAAAATAAACAAAATAAGATCTAATCCAAAAGTAAGGCGATTATATTCGACATGTCTCTTTCTCAAGTTATATATAATCCTTACGAAAGGGATCCAATCTCAAGGGTGACTGAGTCTGGATGGATACGAATTCGCCAATGAGCCCCACTGTCTTATGATCTTACGTATACCCGGACATCGAATACTACACCGGAATCTGGGCAAACTTGGCGACACGTATATACCATGCATGGGAGGCATGGCATACGTTTCGTCCGGGTGGCAGAAACATGCATTCAAAGCCATTTGTTTCTCCCGCCCAGCCCCCTTGGGTAAGCCCGTGCACTGAAAGCAAAATTCATCCCGACGAAAGAAAAAGGAGAGAGAGAGAGAGAGAGAGAGAGAGAGAGAGAGAGAGAGAGAGAGAGAGAGAGAGAGAGAGAGAGAGAGAGAGAGAGAGAGAGAGAGAGAGAGAGAGAGAGAGAGAGAGATATGAATACAGACTGAAAAAACATAAAATGCAGGAGCACTCCGGCGATACACATGAATGAATGGAGTTTCTGATATAGAAGAAATAAAAGAGAGATAGAGTGCAATTAACACAATATGCCAGCACAGACTTCACTAACATTGATAGCAGCTCTGGGAGTAATACAATGCCATGATGCATAGACCAACAATTCGCTGATCGGATTGAAGGTGGCAAGAGGGCCGATAGTCCTTGCCTTCAGGTATAGGCTGAAACCCTTACCTGTGACGAACAAGAATGCTCATGGATCGACCAAGCCTAAATCGGATCCAAAAACTAATCAGGTGCGTGAGACGGCGCCAAGAATAGACGAAGAATGGCCTTAGTCGCTCACATCCACCCACTAGCAGTCATGTATAATGACTTGCTACCACAAAACCCCACTTACTCACAGGCATACCCCATAGGTCTCTCTGTGGTATCCCCTTTCGTATGCCGTGGTTCAACCCATTGACAGCTCGTCGCCCCTTATATACCACATCGCTTCAATGCGATCTTTCCCACGCACGCCTCCCACCTATTTTCACGATCAGGCTTCTGTAACTCAAAACTTCTTTAATTCTGTCTTTCCAGCCCCTTCTTGGTTCTCCTATCCCTTGCTACCTCAACTTCTGACACGTATATCCCCCTTCGTCAGTCGCTACTTCACTCGTCCATGTGTCCGTTTCAGCACACCCTGTTCAGCTCTCTCAGTCACACTCCGCTAACTCTCACCTCTCTCTCTCTCTCTCTCTCTCTCTCTCTCTCTCTCTCTCTCTCTCTCTCTCTCTCTCTCTCTCCCTTACACAGCAAACTGTCACGAGCATTTCATCTGCAACACACACACACACTCCTTTTCCGTTCTTTTGTTAGCGACGGACTCATGACTCCACAGCGCACCATCGGGACATCTATACCATCAAACATACCCATCTTTGTCCTCAGAGACAATGGTTTCTCCTCCCACACACACACACACACGCTCCTCAATGCACCAAGGACAATTGCCCCACACCATCCATCCTCCGGTTTACGTCAGCTCTCGCCTTGCTATCTGGTGCATGTTTTCTTCCAGGTTTTTAAAACATCTCACCTCCTCCAAGGTCGATCTATTTAAACCTCCCACTCACACTAAACTGTCTCACTACCCTGCTAAACCTCATAACCTTACTTTTTACTCTCATTACTCTCAACTTCCGCTAAACATCATAACCTTACCTTTTACTCTCATTACTCTCAACTTCCCTTAACCTCATAACCTTACCTTTTACTCTCATTTGGTAAACATGTGATTGGACAATCACATGTTCACCAAATGGCGTCCTAGCTTCGTCTCTTCGATGTATATCAACTGACTGTTATATTTCTCTCTTGTGTCTCCCCTGATGATGTGATTATTAAACGAAAGTGCACTTGGGAACTTTTCGTGTTTCATTTTCCCCGTGGACTCATAGGAATATATATATATATATATATATATATATATATATATATATATATATATATATATATATATATATTCCTAAAATACTTTGCAGGATAGCTTTTCCTCACACCAAAAGTGTCGTCGAAAATCAAGAGAGAGAGAGAGAGAGAGAGAGAGAGAGAGAGAGAGAGAGAGAGAGAGAGAGACCGTCTGTCGGCTATTT
Organism: Panulirus ornatus; assembly: GCF_036320965.1. Classification (NCBI taxonomy): domain Eukaryota; kingdom Metazoa; phylum Arthropoda; class Malacostraca; order Decapoda; family Palinuridae; genus Panulirus; species Panulirus ornatus. The sequence goes on along the minus strand of NC_092287.1, from coordinate 20,880,468 downwards.
CCACCTTTGGATCGACTTGGAAGAATAAATGAACGCGACACAGGGCCGATAAGGCAGCTTCGCCAGACACAAAGGAATACCAGCTCGCCTGGCCTGTTTCGTGTCGACGGGGGGATAATACAGTCTCCCCAGACTGGCAGTGCTGGGGAGGCTAACACAGCCCCCCCAGCTTGGGTGATGGGGGAGCTTGGGTAGCCCCAGACTGGCAGTGCTGGGGAGGCTAACACAGCCCCCCCAGCCTGGGTGATGGGGGAGCTTGGACAGCCCCAGACTGGGTGCTGGGAAGGCTAACACAGCCCCCCCAGCCTGGGTGATGGGGGAGCTTGGGCAGCCCCAGACTGGGTGCTGGGGAGGCTAACACAGCCCCCCCCCCCAGCCTGGGTGATGGGGGAGCTTGGACAGCCCCAGGTTGGCAGTGCTGTGTAAGAGACACCTAACACATCCCCCAGCTGGGTGACTGGGAGGTTAACATAGCCCCAGCTGGGCACTGGGGAAGTTAGCACAGCCCTAGGCTGGCAGTACGGTGCTTAGGCCCCACAACACAGCCTTAGGCCTGGCACTGTTGAAGATCTCTAACATACTCCTAAGCTGTCGGTGCTGGGGAACCCCTAACACAGCCCTAGGCTAACAGTACTATGCTAGGAACTTCTAACAGAGACACAGCCTAGCCAATATTGCGCTAGGGACCCACAGCACAGCCCTAGGCAGGCAGTACTATGCTAGGAACCTCTAACACAGAACCTAGCCAATATTGTGCTAGGGACCCACAGCACAACCCTAGGCAGGCAATACTATGCTAGGAACCTCTAACACAGAACCTAGCCAATATTGTGCTAGGAACTCACAGCACAACCCTAGGCAGGCAATACTATGCTAGGAACCTCTAACACAAAACCTAACCTAGCCATTATTGTGCTAGGGACTCACAGCACAGCCCTAGGCAGGCAGGATGACGTGCAATATTGTGCTAGGGACCCACAGCACAGCCCTAGGCAGGCAGTACTATGCTAGGAACTTCTAACACAGAACCTAGCCTTTAAACACAGTCTTAGCCAAGGTAGAAATAATGACCCCATGTTCTTTTCTGTGGCCCTTGTGTGGCGATCGCCCTGGGACATTGCTGAACTGATTTCTCGTATCTCTGGTACAGACGCCTGCGAGGCCATGACACACGTCGACGGGTTATTGGATCAAGGTATAAAACTGACAGAAGGCTGGTCATCCTCACCTCCCGTCCACAGGACGAAATGATCAGTATTTTGTCCTCTTTCGCTCCCTCCGTCCCTCACCCCCAAAAAATAGTGGAACGCCATTAGGTCGAAAAATATATGTCGATGTGATCCATTTGTAGCCTTTATCGTCTATCCCATATAATGGAGCATCAAGTCTTTTAAATACAACGGTGACAAATTTTCAGTGCGATGGTTATTCAGTCCAGAACACAACGGGGCGCTACTCTCTGTGGTAGGAAACTATCATCGGCTATGGGATCCTTTTGGACCCGACGCTATTAAGACCAGGTCATGACACCGTGAGATCGAACCACTGTTCTCATTGGGATGCTTCGGTTTCGATCCAGGATTCGAACCGTCGCACTTTCGGATCATTCCCACGGGTTGATTTTCACACAGATACGCAAGGAACACTTGACCATCTCCTGAAGTGTTTGCAGTATATCAGAACACTTGAGACGCGAGATAAAACGGAGCAAAACAAAATTTTCCCTTGAAATAAAACAATTTTCTGAAGGTACGTTTTTGCTCACTGACAATGTACATTGAATTCTATGACAACACAGAACTGGGTTACCCATGGGCCCTCCCTGTACACTGACTGACGAAGATGTACTACCCTGGGCCCTCCCTGTACACTGACTCATGAAGATGTACTACCCTGGGCCCTCCCTGTACACTGACTCATGAATATGTACTACCCTGGGCCCTCCCTGTACACTGACTGACGAAGATGTACTACCCTGGGCCCTCCCTGTACACTGACTCATGAATATGTACTACCCTGGGCCCTCCCTGTACACTGACTCATGAAGATGTACTACCCTGGGCCCTCCCTGTACACTGACTCATGAATATGTACTACCCTGGGCCCTCCCTGTACACTGACTCATGAAACTGTACTACACTGGGCCCTCCCTGTACACTGACTCATGAAACTGTACTACCCTGTACTACACTGTGCACGACAGGAACAAGGCCATCACCAACCCTGGCCCTAAACCCTTGTACGCTGATTGGATAACACAACCTGAGCCATGTGCCTGGGGCCAGGCACCTTCTGTGCATCGACCGGAAAACAGCCCATTAGTCACGGGGGCCCTGATACTGTCCCCCCCCCCCTTGGACCTTGCCCGGGACACAGACGGGTCGATAAAGCAAACGAATTTATGGTCTATGCATCCCTGGGCTCCTCCCATGTGTCGTCCGCTGGTGGCATCTACAGTAGCGCTGACCCACAGATCCACACCACCAGCAGGAGTAACACCGGCATGACTACATCAACCAACAGCCTTAAAGAGTCAGGTCAAAGGTCAAAGGCCAGGGCCTGGTGTCTCCCAGGGCCGTACCGTCGTGTTCGAGGATCGCCCTGCTTTGTTTCAAGGGTCGTTAAAATGCGGTATGCTAGGGTCGTGCAATCGCGCTCGAGGGTCGTACCGTCGTGCCCAAGGGTCGTACCGTCGTGCCCAAGGGTCGTACCGTCGTGCCCAAGGGTCGTACCGTCGTGCCCGAGGGTCGTACCGTCGTGCCCAAGGGTCGTACCGTCGTGTTTCAGGATCGTTCCGTTGTGTTTCTGGGCTTGTAGCGTCATGCCCCCCAAGGGTCGTACCGTCGTGAGGTCCTGAGTGACACTAGTGGCACGTACCATCATAAGGTGACACTAGTGGCACGTACCGTTATGTGGTCCTGAGTGACACCAGAGGCACGTACGATCATGAGGACCTGAGTGACACTAGTGGCACGTACCGTTATGCGGTCCTGAGTGACACCTGAGGCACGTACGATCATGAGGACCTGAGTGACAGTAGAGGCACGCACCATCATAAGGACCTGAGTGACACCAGAGGTACGTACCGTCATAAGGTCCTGAGTGACACCAGAGGCACGTACGATCATGAGGACCTGAGTGACAGTAGAGGCACGCACCATCATAAGGACCTGAGTGACACCAGAGGCACGCACCATCATAAGGACCTGAGTGACACCAGAGGCACGCACCATCATAAGGACCTGAGTGACACCAGAGGCACGCACCTTCATAAGGACCTGAGTGACACCAGAGGCACGCACCATCATAAGGACCTGAGTGACACCAGAGGCACGCACCTTCATAAGGACCTGAGTGACACCAGAGGCACGCACCATCATAAGGACCTGAGTGACACCAGAGGCACGCACCTTCATAAGGACCTGAGTGACACCAGAGGCACACACCATCATAAGGACCTGAGTGACACCGGAGATACGTACCATCATGAGGTCCTGGGCGACACCAGAGGTACGTACCGTCATAAGGTCCTGAGTGACACCAGAGGCACGCACCATCATAAGGAACTGAGTGACACCAGAGGCACACACCATCATAAGGACCTGAGTGACACCGGAGATACGTACCATCATGAGGTCCTGGGCGACACCAGAGGTACGTACCGTCATAAGGTCCTGAGTGACACCAGAGGCACGCACCATCATAAGGTCCTGAGTGACACCAGAGGTACGTACCGTCATAAGGTCCTGAGTGACACCAGAGACACGCACCATTATAAGGACCTGAGTGACACCAGAGGCACGCACCATCATAAGGACCTGAGTGACACCAGAGGCACGCACCATCATAAGGAACTGAGTGACACCAGAGGCACGCACCATCATAAGGACCTGAGTGACACCAGAGGCACGTACGATCATGAGGACCTGAGTGACACCGGAGATACGTACCATCATGATGTCCTGGGCGACACCAGAGGCACGCACCTTCATAAGGACCTGAGTGACACCAGAGGCACGCACCTTCATAAGGAACTGAGTGACACCGGAGATACGTACGATCATGATGTCCTGAGTGACACCGGAGATACGTACGATCATGATGTCCTGGGAGACACCAAAGGCACGTACCGTCATAAGGTCCTGAGTGACACCAGAGGCACGCACCATCATAAGGACCTGAGTGACACCAGAGATACATACGACACTACAAACCAAGGCTGGCAGTCGACCAGGTACAGCCAGCAACAACGGGTCTCACAACATCCAGCGACCACAAACATACACACAGGTTTCCCTCAGTGAGTGTATACAGTGTATAACCTTATGAGTGAGGAGGTTTCCTCAGCAGTGTATAACCTTATGAGTGAGGAGGTTTCCTCAGCAGTGTATAACCTTATGAGTGAGGCGGAGGAGGAGGGAGATCACACAGGCTACAACTATATCATGAATCTTACTCCTTTGGGCACAAGGGCACACAACCCTTGAGCACCACTGTACGACCCCTGTGCGTGGCGTGAGTCGACCGAAGCCCTGAAGGCTTAGGCCAAGTGGTGAACGAACAACAAGGGCGTGAAAAAACACTTTCGGATATTGTACGTACGAGAAACGAAAGCTGTTCGTGATTTCCCAAAACGAAACCTGGCGGAACTTTTGTCCCCAAAGCCCGGGGTGTTTTATCTATGTTTTCACTGACAACCTCCATCAATTTCGAAACTGTGCCATATCGTCATCCGTTTCCCCGTCTATTTCGAATTCACTCTATATTTTCTAACGCTATTTCAATTCCAGCCCCCATCACCAATTCACCATTTACTCACTAGTTCACTAACCTTTCCCCGACACCGGATCACTGTGTCTCTGCCTCCCATAGAGGAAAACCGCGAACAATGTGGGAGGAACCGGGGTTGGTAATGCACTATCGAATCGTCCGATTCAGCTTCATAATACTGCTGACGCCGAGTGTTCGTACGTGAGGATTCGTCCTCGACTTTAGCGTCGGCTGGATTAAGGTGATGCTGGTCGTCCGCATCGCTTCAAGATCTCCGACGAAGACTGAACACCCCGGCTGAATCGAACTCAAGTCTGCTAAACTGGTATCGAACTCAAGTCTGCTAAACTGGTATGTTTCGAACGGTTCTGTTTTTCATGATGATTCCAGGCGCCCAGTACCAACCGAACAATTCGCGCCATCGACAAACCTGCTTTTCTGTCGAGACCTTTTTAAAATGCGAAAAGAAAAGAATGCCGACTCTGCGAAACCAGAAGACCAAATGATAAGACTACATGATTCTGGAGCATGAGATAAACGAACTATAATATATATCGGTGAGCGAAACGTAAATTTAAATCTATATTTTTCTCGCTATGATCTCTGGCTTTCGTTCACCCATAGACAAGAACTGTGAACACCTCCGTCAGGAAGTGTCATCATAATCCCCCCTTTCATCGTAATCAAAGTCTTGGCTATATACTTCTACAGGAATAATATTGCCTCAGCAGGTAATCCAGTACAAGGCCATCAAGTCTCCTATGCTGAATTCACCGATGGGGTAGAACTGCTTTGACGAACAGGGCCATAATGTCTTGTTTTGTGTCCTAAAGTCTCCAGTTTCTGGGAACTTATTCTTAGATGCTGGGTCTTGAAGGGAACAATTGAAAAGGACAATAGAAAGAGGTAAGAAAAGAGATAAGTCGAAGAATAAACTCGAGAGGTGCGAAGACGGTGGGGGAATCCGTCTTTTGAACAAGGTGGATGTCTTATCTCTCAGGAAGAGCATGAGATGTTAAAGAGTTTCCAAAAGTTTGGCTGCGCAACGAAAGAAGGAGACATCACAAATGGCTCTTGCTGAGTTGCCAACGGCCATGTAGGAGCGATAAGCTGCTATAACTTTCCCGAACACTGCGTGGCCTAGCTAATAGCGGAGAGATACGTAAGCCGTCTGTTCTCGGGGAGGGAAAAAAAACCCCGAAGCAATAGCTACAGAATAAGGAAAGAGAACCACCACTTCGACAAGGGAAACGTGCGCTATTTTCTAGCACGTCCTACTGGTAGAATTCAGCAGTTTTTTTTTCATTAACGTTTTACTGATCTGGGTGACCTAACATGGAATTGAATGACCTTTACCTAGTGGCTTACTGACCTTGATAATGGCGGAGGGAAGATGTTGGGCGTCGTCCTCCTCGACGACGGTGACCTGGAGGTCCTTCTCGAGGAAGTGGGGCTGGTTGTCGTTCACGTCAGCGACCGACACCTGTACGATGGTGTGCGCTGTGTGGCCGTCTGCCTCCGCTGCCACCACCAGCTCGTGCTGCCACACACACACACACACACACAGGGAGATAATGACAGGTTAGTGACCAAGACCCAGCCTCCCACACACACCTTACACACCTGCTGGCGACCATGACCCAGCCTCCACACACACACCTTACACACCTGCTGGTGACCATGACCCAGTCTGCCACACACCTTATACACCTGCTTGTGACCATGACCCCAGCCTCCACACACACCTTACACACACATGCTGGTGACAATGGCCCAACCCCACACCCCTTACACACCTGCTGATGACCACCAACAGGTACTCCCTGCTCCCTCCACACACACACACACCTGACGATGACCAACACGAATGAAAAATACCTTCAGATGTAATACACCTACACCTAGGTCAAGTTAGGTCAAGTCGCGTGATTCATGGTTCACGAATTTAATCCAGAACGAACTGGGTTATGTTACTTCTCATCTTTTGCTTCTAACTCCTTGAACATGACCTTGGGTAGCAGTGGCCTAGCTTTTCAAACTAACCCCCTTCTGGATCAGTTCATAGGTCGCCATATCATATCTATTTGTCGTGTCGTCTTGCTCAAGAAGTTAGAAGGTTAACATTATCAGGGGTCAGGTCACACAGATGGTCGGAGGATGGAGGAAGAAATGTATAGGAAACAAAATATATGTTTGTCCGGCCAAAATAGTTCTATAATTTCCGTAAACATGGGTTCAAAAATCCCCCCCCCTCCCAAAAGAAAAGGAGCCACCAGAATTGAGACTCATTTCATGGCTGTCTGTTCTATCAAATGTCCATTCCCTTCACTCAGGTCCTCTCCCGCATTCCTCCTACCCCAGGAGCACCACCTGGAAGAGTAAATGGCATCTTAGTTTAACCCTACGTCCCGAATCCAATCTTGCGATCTCTTCCCATCCAATGGGATTCCGTCTCTTCGTTGAAAGGGAAAGGTGGACTCATATCTACAAGACCCACTGATTGATGGCACTGCGCATGGCATTACCTCGAGTGGTTGGCAAATGATCAGGGAGACAGTAGCGGTGTTTTAGAGAGAGAGAGAGAGAGAGAGAGAGAGAGAGAGAGAGAGAGAGAGAGAGAGAGAGAGAGAGAGAGAGAGAGAGAGAGAGAGAGAGAGAGAGAGAGGCCAGAAACAGAAAGAGTTGGTGGAAGTCATGCGCGCGCCAGACGATAAGAGAAACACATAAACGAAGCTTTTCTTTAACGAAGCGCAATGCAAGACTTGAGAACAAAATCGTAAATGTCACTCTATCAGTTTTATCGTCATTCACTTAATGCTCACGGAAGTTATATTATACTGAACCGAAAAAAAAGTTAAATCATACATACGTCTTGGGGAAGCGTGGAAGAAAACACACACACACACACACACACACACACACACACACACACATGCATACACACACGGCGAACTGATATGAGAAAATCTGAAATATGGAAAGAATTGGACAGAAGTTCAATCAGCCGGGAAGTAATACTCGTATCGTAGCTCTCGAGAGGGAAAAAGAAGAAGAAGTCAAGGTCTAAGTTGAATAAGCAATAAGATACGAGAGCAAACCTCGAGGAGAGAGAGAGAGAGAGAGAGAGAGAGAGAGAGAGAGAGAGAGAGAGAGAGAGAGAGAGAGAGAGAGAGAGAATGGAGCGAGAGAGGCAACAGCAGAAGCGCCAGTGAGACAGGAAAAAAAAAAATAATGGAAAAAAACTTAAAGAAAAATATAGATAAGATTAAGTGTCTCACAAGGAAGGAAACTGGAAGATGAAGATAAGAGGGTAAGGGACAGACAGACAGACTGGAGCCAGACACATCCACGTATATGTTAAGAAAAATATAAGAAATAAAAGAAAAAAAAATTCTTGTGAAGCTTAGCATAAACACTGACAAAGGAATGAGATAACGAACTTAAAAGGCGACTGCTTAATAACTCGGGGAGAAAAATAAAAAGTCAAAATAGCAACTAAAAGGAGTCCACCATAAATATTTTCAGAATATTGAAACAAAAAAGAAAACGGGAATTAGTGATCTGGAAGTGAATAGTTATGATATCCGGGTTTCAACGAGTCGACCACAACAAACGCTAGAGTGACTTAGTGAATATCACGCCACTTTGTATGCCCAGCTGCTGTTTCCTGTGTGGCGGGGTGGCGACAGGAATGGATGAAGGGAAGCATGTATGAATATGTACATGTGTATATATATGTATATGTCTTTGTGTATATATATAGTATATGTGTATATGTTGATATGAATATGTATGTATATGTGTGTGTATGGGCGCTTATGTATATATATATGTGTATATAAGTGGATGGGCCATTCTTCGTCTGTTTCCTGGCGCTACCTCGCTGACGCGCGAAACGGCGATTAAGTATAATAGAATCATATATATATATATATATATATATATATATACATATATAGCAAATCAAACGAACACAAGCACCATTAAATCACACCACAACTTCCACGTTCGCAACCGTCAACAACTTTGCCAAAAGACGAATGTAAGGGCTACGCTAGGCTACGCTAGGCTAGGCTAGGCTTGGCCAAGCTAGGCTACGCTCAATGCCTAGCTGTTACGATCGCTCAAGAGCATATTGCATGGACATTATCGATGCTGCTTCTGCACAGCTTTATGACCTTGCATAAATCTCAATGGGTATATGATTCATCCATATCTAAGGAAAGGGCCATTTACGTTTATGGCTCTGTGAAGCTCACTGCTTCTCTCTCTCTCTCTCTCTCTCTCTCTCTCTCTCTCTCTCTCTCTCTCTCTGCCACATCGGGTGGGTATATTGTAGACTAGTATGGTCTCAAGAGCACTTCTGGGATGGTTTTTTTTTTTTGGCAAAGCCACCTGTCTATACGTGACTGCTAATAGCTCGTGTGAAATAATAAGCGCAGTGGTGGATCAGCCTTTATGCTCCAAGCCTTCTTAAAAGCTTTTAAGTATTCAACCTCAAGTAGCCTGACTCAGGAAATAGGCGATTTAATCCCTTAAATCCTCACCCACATTGCTCAGGCAGCTTGTAAGCAGTCGAACTCCCATAAACCCTAGCTGGAAACACGACTGGAATTCATTTGTGTTCGTACCACTGGCAAAATCGCTGTCCACCCCATGCTCATCCTGTGAGCAGTGGGGCAAAAGAATTACTGAGCTCACAAAGGGTCTTTGTGACTCAGACCCCAGTGGGGTGTTTCTCATTACAATACCAGTTACAAAATGGAATCCAGTATCACTGGTTTCAGCTTTCCCTGCGAGACAATACGTATCAAGTAACTGTTTTAACTAATTTCTAAAATTCTACGTTAAGACAATACAAATCAAGTAACTGCTTTAACTAATTTCTAAAATTCTACGTTAAGAGATCCTTGGAGACCAGATACACAGTTCTTAAACCCACGAGCTCGACGGCACACGACCCTTGACACACGACACACGACCCAAGTGTATGACGACCTGGCCTTTTGACCTGACCCTCAAAATAGACCATGACAAAAAATGGGTCATACCGTTGTGCTCAAGGGGTTGAATTCCAGACACCACAGCCTAGGATCCAATTCTTAAGTCCCACTTATTAGGGCCAGGGCCCGGCTATTAGCTTCCAGCTGCTGGAAACCGAAACCTGATGTTAACTTCCAGGCTGTAGAAACCCATGTCCGACTCATAACTTCCTGAGAACAGAGACCCAGGCCCGGTCATCAACTTCCATGTGGTTGAGAATCTAGAAACCTAAGTCCAGATCTTGTATCTACTAGAGACCCAGGTAAAGGTCTCACGTATGCTAGAGACCAAGTTCTCAATCGTCTAGGTACTAGAGACCTAGATCCTGATCTCACAAATGCTAGAAACCCAGGTTTGGTGGACTTTGCCGATGTTACAAAGTCTGGATCTTACATATTGCTAGAGAGCTCAAGTCTAGACGCCCAGATGCAAGAGACCTTGATTTCAATCTCCGAAATGCGACATACCATGCATGGTCCGGACACTACCCTCACAGGCAAACAGATGCCGTATTTCTAAAAAACGTAGCGAGAAAACTGACTTCCAACAAAAGAAGAGAGAAAAAAAAAAAACGCTGTTATTGTTTTCTAGCCGAATGAGCGCTCATAAATTCTGCGTTTACAGTGGAGACATAAATTCTGCGTTTACAGTGGAGACATAAACTCTGCGTTTACAGTGGAGAGAGAGAGAGAGAGAGAGAGAGAGAGAGAGAGAGAGAGAGAGAGAGAATCTAGGAGGTAAACATTGGCAGGTAACGTGACAGATGCTGGCGACTGTTTCACCTGGCTACCTGGATGACCCTCGTCGCTGCTTCACGCATCAGGTTCTTGGTTGAATCTTTATTGTAGCAATTTCTCATCTCGTACTACTGTCCGTGAAGCTAAAGGCGAAGTGATTCGTCAATGAGTAATTTATGGGACAGGGAAATAGTACATTTAATAATGATGATAATAATAATGATAATAATAATAATAATAATAATAATAATAATGTTAATATTGATAATAATAATAATAATAATAATAATAATGATAATAATAATAATAATAATAATAATAATAATAACAATAATAATAATGATAATAACAATAATAATAATAATAATAATAATAATAATAATAATAATAATAATAACAATAATGATAATAATAATAATAATTATCATTATTATCAACAGTAGTTGTAGTAGCAGAGGCTGTATTATTCATCATTATCATCACTGTTATTATCATTACTAATGCTATCATTACTTAATAAAATCCTTATCATTATCAACGCCATTTACTATCTTTACATCATCATTATAAAAAGTAATAGTAGTAGTACGAACTGTATTATCATTATTATCATTATCATAATTATTATCTATAAACTCGCTATCCCTCGAAAGGGGCTTCTGCAGCTTCGAAGTTGCGCTACAATCAGAAGCAGGGAAACGATGGAACCCTTTGAAGTGAAATGTCCCTGGACCCCACTAGTAGACACCTGACGGCAATACATCGTCGGCAATATATCCGACGTAGTAGTCCAACAGCCTCTCTCTCTCTCTCTCTCTCTCTCTCTCTCTCTCTCTCTCTCTCTGGTTTGGACATTATGCAAGATAGCGAGTGATTCGACGTATGCAAATGAGGCTACTGATTCTTTTTTGCTCAAGACGCTTCCTGGCCAAGGCGAGGGAGTACAGCTGTCTGTATATGTGACATGTGTACGTGTGTGTGTGTATGTGTGTGTGTGTGTGTGTGTGTGTGTGTGTGTGTGTGTGTGTATGTGTGTGTGTGTGTGTGTGTGTGTGTGTGTGTGTGTGTGTTTCCGCGTATAGGCCCCATTCCAGCACAGAAGTCATTATGTGTCAGCGCGTGGCTGTGAATCAAGCACGAATGAAAAAAAACAAAAATAATGAAAGAAAGAAGATTAAAGTTATCACAACGTTCATCATACGTCTGGCATATCAATGGAAGGCAGGTGTCCAAACCCCCCCACACACATGTGACTAACCATCATACATGTCTTTCTCTTATACCAGCACAAAGTCAGTAAATGACATGGTGAAATCGAGCACAAAAGGAATAATACTAATAATACGCGTAAAACACGTATTTCAAACTAAATAATCTTATAATTTTTTGGCGAATGGGGAAAAAAATGAAGTCTATTCTAAGTGTGAAAAATGGCAAGAGGGAGGAAAAAAGACGTCTATTCTAAGTGTGAAAAAAAAAAATTGTATTTTAGGTGTGTTGTTATCGTCCTGCCATGGTAACATTCGAGGGAAATGAGGTTGGCTTTTTGCCCAGGTCATAAATTCCCTCCCCAGCCATTCACTCCCTCAAGTTTTACAGCATTAGAATGTGATCAGCCTCTCTAACCACTGCTTTCCCTCCTCCTCTTCCTCCACCTTCCTTCGTAATATCCTTTTCCTCCTCTCTTCTCTTCCTCACCTCACCTCCTTGTCCTCCTGTCATCTCTTCGTAACACTCTCTCTCTCTCTCTCTCTCTCTCTCTCTCTCTCTCTCTCTCTCTCTCTCTCTCTCTCTCTGTCGAGGATAAGCGAAGGAAGATATGTATATATTGTATATATATATATATATACATATATATATATATATATATATATATATATATATATATATATATATATATATATATATATATATATATATAACACGGGGTCTCACTTCGGCCTTCGAATATATATAAATATATATATATATATATATATATATATATATATATATATATATATAAATATATATACATATATATATATCTTTCGCCTGGCGGTAAAAATCCAGTCGTAAGTAATAAGGTAAGTAGGCAGGCAAATGTACCCTCGCTCTCTCTCCGTCTCTTGAAGGACCTTTGGCACGCATACATACCCACAAAGGATCAGGCAATTTGCCTCCATTGATTAACCAAAGCCTGACCTAAACCTTGGCTACCAGAAGCATTGCAGCCACTCCTTATGGCCACTTTATAACGCATCACAGGAGTGCTAAAGCACAGTGCTGGGTAGGGCGCCTCAATGGGTGTGTGTGTGTGTGTGTGCCTGCGTTTCTCTCTCTACGTAATGCCTTTGTGTGCTTGCGTTTCTCTCTACGCAATGCCCGTGTGTGCTTGCGTTTTGCCTGCGTACACCTGAAGTGTTCTACACTCAACTGGTCAAAAGCAACTACAAGGTAAAACTGGTTTACTTCATTTTCATTTTCCATTTACGGTAAGACATCAGAGTAAAGAGCTTTTTTTTTCCCTAAATCCCGAGTGGGTGGCACTCCTAAGTCTATCATGTTCAGAATATATATATATATTTCTTTGCATTTCATGTGTGGCGGGGTGGCGACGAAAATGGATGAAAGTAGCAAGTATGAATATGTACATGTGTATATATGTATATATATCTGTGTATGTACATGCATATATACGTTGAAATGTACAGGTACATATATGTGCGTGTGTGGGCGTTTATGTATATACATGTGTATGTGGGTGGGTTGGGCCATTCTTTCGTTGGTTTCCTTTGCGCTACCTCGCTAACGCGGGAGACAGCGACTAAGCATAATGAATGAATATAGATTAATATATATCTTTATGTTAGCTGAGACAGCACGGGCAACTGAGGCCATAATCAAGACCATCTCGTTAATGCTATATACATTATACACATCTTCCTCCTCTCAGCCAAGTCTCTGCGTATATCCTGTACGTGTGCGTATATCCTGTACGTGTGCGTATATCCTGTACGTGTGCGTATATCCCGTACGTGTGCGTATATCCTATACGTATATCCTGTACGTGTGCGTATATCCTGTACGTGTGCGTATATCCTATACGTATATCCTGTACGTGTGCGTAAATCCTGTATGTGTGCGTATATCCTATACGTATATCCTGTACGTGTGCGTATATCCTATACGTATATCCTGTACGTGTGCGTATATCCTGTACGGGTGCGTATATCCTGTACGTGTGCGTATATCGGCCCACGATGCTAAAGTCATCCATCGAATGAAAGAGGAAGCGTATATATTATCCACCGCGCCCGCCCCCCCTTCCAACCCTCCTCTTCGAACATCGATGTTATCATGAAATGGGAAAACATTTCTCTGAGTTCCCCAACAAACACACACACACACACACACACACACACACACACACACACACACGTCAATCTGCAATGCCACCAGTCAGGCCCAACTGCTGTAAAACCGACAATGCATCTATCTGAACGGTGTCCAATCCCACAAGCTGCCCCGGTGACACGGAACAGACAAAAGAGTTTCTGTGTCCTCTCGAGAAACGGGTTGGAATCCGATATATGGAGAGACAGACCTGTCAATATCATAACTCTCAACCGAATAAAGGCAACAACACTTGCTGTAAAATCCAGGCACGAAATCGCTTTTAGGCTCCGGCTGGGAGAGGCTTGGATTTGAGTACTGCGCTATAGATTCCGATCCTTTATGGACTAGGTTTGGGCCTGTTTACTGTGCTATAGATTCCGATCCTTGAACATGGCAGTCTATTATGGACTAGGTTTGGACTTGAGTACTGTGCTATAGGTTCCGATCCTTGAACATGGCAGGCTATTATGGACTAGGTTTGGGCCTGAGTACTGTGCTGTAGATTCCGATCCTTAAACATGGTAGCTTATAACAGTCAGCCACACATACGCAATCATAAACGCTTGGATAAGGTGAAAGAGAAAGGTTGTTTATTGAATGATCAGCAGGCCAAAGTGGGTGCTTAAGTACGGCTCTGGTACAGAAATTACATAGGATGTCTTCATGTAAACAAGGCGACATCCCCATCTTGGCAAGACCCCATATTAAGGACATGGCCTCTCTCCGAAGCGCTCCTGTCCTTCATTGGCGAGAGAACGTAATTCCTTCTTTATTATACAATGATGGAAGAAGATAATTTGATGTAAAGTCATCCATGAAACCATCTTATATGCTGGCATGCCACATGTACGTATAGCGTACTCACCAGGGTTATGATGCCACTGGAGATTACGATGGGCGAAAGATATATACATATATATCTTTATCTATTCATCATGCTTTGTTGCTGTCTCCCGCGTTAGCGAGGTAGCACAAGGAAACAGACGAACGAATGGCCCAACCCACCCACATACACATGTATATACATACACGTCTACACATGCACATATACATACCTATACATCTCAACGTATACGTATACATACATGCACAGACATATACATATATAGACATGTACATAATTCATACTTGCTGCCTATATTCATTCCCGTCGCCACCCCGCCACACATGAAATGACAACCCCCTCCCCCACGCATGCGCGCGAAGTAGCGCTAGGAAAAGACAACAAAGGCCACATTCATTCACACACCGTCTCTAGCTGTCATGTATAATGCACCGAAACCACAGCTCCCTTTCCACATCCAGGCCCTACAAAACTTTCTATGATTTACCCCAGACGTTTCACATGCCCTCGTTCAATCTATTGGCAGCACGTCGACCCCGGTATACAACATCGTTCCAATTCACTCTATTCCTTTCATGCCTTTCACCCTCCTGCATGTTCAGGCCCCATCCTTCCACTTCCAATTTGATCTCCCACTTCTCCTCGTTCCCTCCACCTCTGACACATATATCCTCTTTGTCAATCTTTCCTCTCTCATTTTCTCCATGTGATCAAACCATTTCAATACACCCTCTTTTGCTCTCTCAACCACACTCTTTTTATTACCACACATCTCTCTTACCCTTTCATTACTTACTCGATCAAACCACCTCACACCACATAATGTCCTCAAACATCTCATTTCCAACATATCCCCCTTCCTCCGCACAACCCTATCTATAGCCCACGCCTTGCAACCATATAACATTGTTAGGACCACTATTCCTTCAAACACACCCATTTTTGCTTTCCGAGATAATGTTCTCGCCTTCCACACATTCTTCAACGCTCCCAGAACCTCCGCCCCCTCCCCCACCCTATGATTCACTTCCGCTTCCATGGTTCCAACAGCCGCCAAATCCACTCCCAAATATCTAAAACATTTCACTTCCTCCAGTTTTTCTCCGTTTAAACTTACCTCCCAACTGACTTGTCCCTCAACCCTACTGTACCTAATAACCTTGCTCTCATTCACATTTACTCTCAGCTTTCTTCTTTCACACACTTTACCAAACTCATTCACCAGCTTCTGCAGTTTCTCACCCGAATCAGCCACCAGTGTTGTATCATCAGCGAACAACAACTGACTCACTTCCCAAGCCCTCTCATCCACAACAGACTGCATACTTGCCCCTCTCTCCAAAACTTCACCTCCCTAACACTATGCATATATATATATATATATATATATATATATATATATATATATATATATATATATATATATATATATATATCATAATAGCCCTAGATACGAGGGATCAGTGCGCCCTGTTACATCCAAGAGTCACTTTCGTTTGAGAGTTTAGGAACTTGCTCAAACTCTTCCAACTCTGGGTCTTGTATTTCCTGAATCTGTCGTGGCTGAGGAATGTCCAGAACCTCAAAAAAAAAAGAAAAAATATTAGTTTAATTTCCCGTAAAGGTTAAGGATCAAGCCAAGACCTCTTAAGCGTTGGGTGTAATATACTCTCCTCTGTATGCTCCTCACATCTTTACATACACTTCTCTGGAAAGAGAATGGAAGCAGTGGTACCCACTTGTCTTCCAGGAAGGGACTACAGTCAGGCTTCCAGTAGAGGAACAGTTGTATTACGGTCGGGAATCTACCACTGTAGAGGCCTCCTCATATCTCCAGGTCACTACATTACGAGGTCGAGGTCTCGTACCAGGGTCTCGGGAGATCTTAGCTCAGGCATACCGTTGTATACAAGAACAGAGATGATCTCGTTGGAAGAGAAAATGGACGGGGATGTTTGATCATCTTTTGGGCGAGTTGACTCTTCGACACACACACACACACACACACACACACACCGATGGTGCTGCCATCTTTTTAGCGCAACTGGAACTACAGCACAAGTGTTGGGGGGGGTGGTTGGAGACACTGGATATTCCTTGGTGCTGGACGAAACTTTTTTAGCCAGCAGTGCGATTACGGAATCAGAGCCACGCGTACGACACAGTAGACCACAGACCACCATCCAAACTCATGGTCACCACGAAGTTCACCACAATTCCCAATTACTTTGAAGCATTTGAGCTCAAAATCCATGGATCACCCAAGAACACACACACACACACACACACACTCTCCTTCAAAAACAAAATCGATAATAATAAGTTTATCTTTTCGGGATGAAGTTAATTTCTTTCGGGATTTAGGGGGAAAAAAATATATATCCTAAAAAGTTTAAAGGTGTCTAGCATTTCGAGAGGAAGTGCGATACACAAAGGATCAATAGGAGTGAGGATCAATAGGAGTGTGATGTCCCTCTTTTTTTGCTTCGTTTTCCAATGGGTCGCCTTCTTCGACCCACGAGAGCCCCATCCCTCCTTTATCTCCACTGCACATCTGATCTACCACTCTCGGGCGGCATTCGCCACACTCCAGCCACAGCTAAGACGCCCACGTCAGCACCAGTGGGAGGGTTGGGGTGTGTCAGGCTCCCGCGTCAGCACGGAAGAAGGACAAGAGAGAAAGAGAGGAGGAGGAGGAGGTGTGAGTATGTCGAAGCAGGAGTCGTCCTCCACCTGCTCCACACACACACACGACACTATCACCTGCAGCTCAGAGAGGTGGAGGTTGCACACTGGAACGACAGGGGTGGGTGGAGAAGCAGTGGGAAAGGAGAGTGGTGTGGTGGTTTGGGTGGAGAGGCAGTGGGAGAGGAGAGAGTGGTGTGGTGGTTGGATGGGAAGGTAGTGTGAGAGAGAGAGAGAGAGAGAGAGAGAGAGAGAGAGAGAGAGAGAGAGAGAGAGAGAGAGAGAGAGAGAGAGAGAGAGAGAGAGAGAGAGAGAGAGAGAGAGAGAGAGAGAGAATGTGGAAAAGGGGGGGGGGAGGAAATGACATCAGACGGAAGGTGTGTGGTGGTGTGGAAGGGGAGGAGGTGCAAGACGCTGGCTGGCTGGCTGGCTGTGGTCAGTCATGAGGGACTGGGCAAGACAAAGTGGACGGTAGAGATGTGTTAGACGCCACGTCATCTTCCTATCACCTTACCATCACCATCACCAGCAATCATCATCACCATCTCCATCACCATCGCCATCATCACCATCACCAACACTAGCTTGACCGTGACTTCGCCATATAGACAGTAACTGGCCTACTATAGATGATAGCTTGCCTACTATAGATGATAGCTTGCCTACTATAGATGATAGCTTGCCTACTATAGACCATAGCTTGCCTGCTATAGACCATAGCTTGCCTGCTATAGAAAATAGCTTGCCTGCTATAGACCATAGCTTGCCTGCTATAGACCATAGCTTGCCTGCTATAGACAACAGCTTGCCTGCTATAGACTATAGCTTGCCTGCTATAGACCATAGCTTGCCTGCTATAGACGACAGCTTGCCTACTATAGACAACAGCTTGCCTACTATAGACTATAGCTTGCCTGCTATAGACAACAGCTTGCCTGCTATAGACTATAGCTTGTCTACTATAGACGACAGCTTGGATGGCCACACTAACTGTAAACACGACTGGGCACACCAGCCCAGGGAGACATATTTAAATAAACTCATTTTAGCAGTATTTTAGTCCCGCCTTCCCCTTGCACTGAAGATATCGGGGTTTCCAGCAAAACACACCGATAAAATCTTCATAAATAACGCCATCGATCCGGCCACTTTGGCGAATTACCGAACTCGCGCGCGCGCGTGTGTGTGTGTGTGTGTGTGTGTGGAGGGAGGGAAACATTTCGTGTGTGTGTGTGTGTGTGTGTGTGTGTGTGTGTGTGTGTGTGTGTGTGTGTGTGTGGAGGGAAACATTTCTTATTCTCCTTTCTGGTCACAACACTTCACAGCTCTACTTACTTTTCTGACAAGATGCACACACACAAAAAAAAAAAACTATAAACACAGGAATGTTTTACGCCAAGTTCCGCGCGCGCAGATGTTGTTATCAACTGACTGAGTGGGACAGGCACTAGAGGGGTACACAAATCGTCCCTCGTCCACAGTGTTAATGAGCAGTTAAACATCATTATGACCCTAGCTTAACTCAGGGGGGACTTGACTTGGGTCCTCCCACACAATGCCTCTCCTGATATGATGTGGGCGTGTGTTCTTCCACACTCAGTATACTACAGGTATATCCAGGTATATCTCACATAAACACAGTATACTACTGGTATATTTTAGGTTTAAGTTCTCCCACACAAACAGTATACTACTGGTATATCGGGTGTAAATTCCACACTCAGTATACTACAGGTATATCCTGGTATATCTCACATAAACACAGTATACTACTGGTATATTTTAGGTTTAAGTTCTCCCACACAAACAGTATACTACTGGTATATCGGGTGTAGATTCCACACTCAGTATACTACAGGTATATCCTGGTATATCTCACATAAACACAGTATACTACTGGTATATTTTAGGTTTAAGTTCTCCCACACAAACAGTATACTACTGGTATATCGGGTGTAGATTCCACACTCAGTATACTACAGGTATATCCTGGTATATCTCACATACACAGTATACTACTGGTATATTTTAGGTTTAAGTTCTCCCACACAAACAGTATACTACTGGTATACTTGGGTGTAAATTCCACACACAGGTCACCACAGGTATATTCTAGTATATATCACATAAACACAGTACACTACAGGTATATCTTGGGTGTAAGTCCACACACACACACACACACACACACACACACACACACAGTATACTCACATGTATCCAGCCATACCTGAATCTCAAGCTCGTTTGTAATTAACAGACGAATTACAATTACAATCCAACAGTTCTGTCATAATTAAATGACAAATTACAATTACAATCCAACAGTTCTGTCATAATTAACTATAAATTATCTCTAAATAATATTCTTGTTAATCTCCATTAATTTTACTCTAACTGCCATTAACCTGGACAGAGAAAATCAGAAATAAGAAGGAAGGGGGAAAAAATACGTAATAAGGATTGTAATAGGGATAAGGTCAGCTCCCTGGATAATATAATTAAGAGACGTATTGCAACAAAATACGAAAATCGTATTGCACAAAGGATGGAGGTAGATCTTTGGATAGTATAATTACGAGACGTATTGCACGAAGGATGGAGGTAGATCTTTGGATAGTATAATTACGAGAAGTATTGCAGTATAATACGAAAATCTTTTCGTATTGCACGAAGGATGGAAGCAGCTCCCTGGACAGTATAATCAAAAGACGTATTACTAGTAATTAAAAGACGTATTACAGTACAATACGACCTAATTATACGAGGCACATGGAACCAGCTGCTCGCCCAGTTACGCAGCTGGATTCTGAACAGCTGGAACAGGTGGAATTTCACGTTGCAGGGCCTTAATCAGCTGTGTGTCAGCTGTCAGTCAACGTGACAGAGATGATGTCAACCAACTGTTCATCCCCCGCCCAACGTGACAGACTGTGTCAATCAGCTGTTCTCACACACTACCCCTTATCAATGAATTAACATATCAGACTCCATTAGTCAGCTATTAGCACACACACACACACACACACACACACACACACACACACACACACGCACACACAGAGCCCCTATTCACCCCAATACATAATTTCTCTACAGCTTCACAGGTTAATAAGCCAACGACATAATGGGGAGACAAAAGTGAAAAATAATGTAGACGCAAGAATTTATTCTTTTATTTTTGTAATGGACGATGTCCACCTTACCTTTCATCAAATGAATGTTAATGTAGTCAAAGACCATGTGTGTGTGTGTGTGTGTGTGTGTGTGTGTGTGTGTGTGTGTGTGTGTGTGTGTGTGTGTGCGTCCATCATGGTCTTAGAATTATTATCTTCAACCCCTAAAGATGATGTTCATTTTTCGACCAGCGGTGGGTGGTTACAGGCCTCATTCAACCGATCACTCGAGAGGTCTAACGACTACATAAACTAACCAATTTACCAACTTAACGAGGGTGATTAACGAGGCCCAGTCTGAGAAGCCCTCATTTACATGCAACACCGTCAACACCGTCATATTACCTTTAGTCTAACGAAGATTAATGAACATAGGAAAAAGAAATATCGTTGAACACACTAAATCGCAGTTTCTACTCGTTAAATATAAACACTGTAGGTTTTCGGATATGACAATTTGATTAACCCATATGGAACAAAGACCTATACAGGTCTCTTAATTGAAGCCTAACGGTTATAATTGTTAATTAAGAATGCTCATTACATGTGTAAGGGGGGGGGGGGTTGGGATGAGGTTATATAGAGAGGTGATTATCAATACGTCAATTACCGGGGTCTGGGATAAGCTGGCGAGTTGAATTATCAGGAAAAGAGAATGTTGGGTCATGGCTAGGGTGCACAGAGAGCGCCTCGCGCCTCCTCGTCTACCTAGTCCAGCTTCGGGGACTATCAAATCTACTGATGGAGTGGTGTGGCTTGATCAGTAGCGAGTACTGTATGTGCACACACACACACACACACACACACACACACCGTCACCTGCCACAGCTGTAGCCCTGCCTAAGGCAAAGAGGTGGAGAGATCCATTACATACGCTGAGGGTGTCAATAAAGTTGCTGATACGTGAAAGAGAAAGACAACAAAAAAAATTGGGGCCAATCAGCCTTGGTTGAATCGGGCTTTCCACCTTCGGTAGAACATAGTGACATAATGAATATGACTGAGCCTTCCACCTTCACGAGATTATACTGATCAAAATAGGATGATTATTACAACCGAATCAGCTCGAAGTGGACGATGGAGGTGGTGAGTGTTCCAACCGTAACGCGATCATAAAATCAACATAAAACCCAGTTTAAATTCTGAAACTTATCGGCTAGTCATCAGTAACAACAACCCACACCTCTAGGACCAAGTGCCTCTTTGAAAGTCCACAAAGAAATGACCTAAATCATGTAGGTCATTAATCTTCAGAGGTCTGGATCATATTGTTCGAGCGAACACGTCTTCCATACCCTCATCTTCCTCATGTACACCTGGAACAATGGACCATTGTCACAGATTGTCTCAATCTATCCTCATTCACGTATCTGTCTCAACTTATCCATCTTCTTCATCTACTTCTGGAACAATGGACCATTGTCACAGATTGTCTCAATCTATCCTCATTCACGTATCTGTCTCAAAGTCCATCTGTCTGTCTCTCTCTTCCCCCGTCCTTCCTTCTTTCTCTACCCTCTTGGTTCTAGGTTATTTTCATCGAGGTCATAAGTCAATATATCGTTTATCATGGCAAATGAGAAGATATGTAGCAAGCATCGGTATATTGCAATATCATGTAAGTGGGTCCACGAATAACAGGCCAGACGAATAATACTTTTTCGGAATCTTTCGTCCGTGGTGTCATACGATTTCACACAAAAAGTGGTAAGACATCTTTTGTTTTTCCTTCTTCCTGCATCTACATTTATATTGCGAGTCGCATCATCCAAGTGTCCTCAAATTATCCACGAGACATTTCAACTTTTAAACATCTACACAATGTATTCTTACCCCGCCCTAAGCTAGTTTCCAGGCCACGAGACGATTGAGGAGGAAACTACATCAGAACTTTAGTCTGGAAATTTAATTTGGCTCGACTATACGAGACTGGAAATGTAATCTACTTGAAAGACACAGATCTGGAAACTCTAAAACTACTTTAACCACGCTTCTCTGAATATTTCTTTTACTAGAGCCACACTGAAACACTGCCAGAACAATTGGGTCTGGAAGCATCCACTTCCTGGAACCATAAGGGTCTGAAAGTAACTTTTGCTTGAACTATGTGGGTCTGGAAGCATCCACTGTGTTCACCATATGGGCCTGGAAACACCCTTTGCCCGAACCATATTCGTCTGGAAACATACTTTTCCTGAACCATATGGGTCTAGAAACATCTTGTTCCTAACCATATCGGTCTGGAAAGAAACATCCTCTGCCTGGAATATACGGGTCTGGACGCACTCACTGCCAGAACCGTGTGGATCTAGAAACATCTTCCCAAACCAAGTAGGTCTGGAAACACCCTCTTCCTGACTCACTAAGTCGGGAAAATACCAACTCCCTGAACCATATTGGTCTGGAAACATCCTCTCCCTGAACCATATTGGTCTGGAAACATCCTCTCCCTGAACTATACAGATATGGAAACACTCTCTGCCAAAACCGTATGGATCTGAGCACATCTCTGAACCATGTAAGTCTGGAAAACACACACTCCCTGAACCATATAGGTCTGAAAACATCCTCTCCCTGAACCATATAGGTCTGAAAACATCCTCTCCCAGAACCATATAGGTCTGGAAACATCCTCTCCCTGAACCATATTGGTCTGGAAACATCCTTTCCCTGAACCAAATTGGTCTGGAAACAGCCACTCCCTGAACCATATAGGTCTAGAAACATCCTCTCCCTGAACCATATTGGTCTGGAAACATCCTCTCCCTGAACCATATAGGTCTGGAAACATCCTCTCCCTGAACTTCATGGGTCTAAACTGCCAACACCCATGAGCCTGGGCACTCCCTCCAGTTAAGCCATGCGGATCTGGAAACCGCCATCACCAAATTGGTCTGGAAATTCAGTCCAACAGAACCGCAAGTGTCTAGACATTCTCTCTGCCTGCACTCCACCGACCTGGAAGTCTTCCTGGAATGTCGCACCAATTAGACTCTCTTTTACATACCTACGCCCTTTTAAACCCAAATCATTTTCATACGCTCAGACCCCTCGTACATTCAGGTAAATTCTTTTTAAACCAATTCTTGGAAAAGATTTGTTGCTGGCGCAGCTACCGTCTCCTGTTTATTCTAAGCTTTGTAAGAATTCTTTCATCTTAGGGACGGCTCGTACCAGTGCCACAGTATATTTTGCAAGCGGTGAAGGGAAGGCTGCTTGCTAAGCTGCACTTTGCATACCTTTGATACTGCTGGTAACATTTAGTCACTAAATATTCCCGAATTTCAGCTGCAAATGGACCTGTGGAAAGTATATATCTTGAAGACCTAAAGTAACACAAGAGAACCGTCGCGTGGGTGATTTTCAACTGCTTCCATGGTAGCATTCTTTGTAATATTTTTACGTTATGGAAAGACGCCAACACCATTATCAAATGCTGTGAGCATTTAACTTATAAATCTTTTCCAAGGCACTACAGAGGGATCTCTTTCGTCAGGAGCAGATTTCCTAACTCTCCCACATAACCCAACACTGATGGCTGTTCTAGATCTACCCTCCTCTACGAGACCCTGGCTTCACCTGGGCGGCTAATGTGCCTCCCTTGATACCTGATGCGACACTAAGTGGCCGTCTTAACACCCCCTGACTTCAAAGTGAGAGACTACACTGACTTCCTTGACCCCTAAATCGACACCGAGTGGTTGTCTTGTCCATGTCTTCCACAGAGGAGCTGTGTTGATTCACTCGACCTTAATCCAATACCAGGTAACTGTTTTGACACACCTGGACCCCCCCCGAGCTGAATGTCTGGTCTGACTCCTCTGATCCCTTACCCAGCACCGGGTGGGCGTTTCGACAACCCTTGGCCTCTGCCCCATACGCTGGTTGACTGAGGATTCCACTCGTGGTGTAAGTGAGGATGAACCAACGACCACACCAAGTTCCAAGATCCAGCGACTCGTGACTCTTCTTCTTTTACTCGCTAAGTGAAGTCTTGCTGTACTGTAGCTGGATTCACTGTATTCACTCTAGATCCATAAAGCCAGAGTATAATTAATCTTCAAGACAGTGGAGCTATGCTGTTAGTCCCTCATATACACACATTCTTGGTCTGAGGTCTGTTCCTTCCCTGAAGATGACGTGTCTCATACAGTTGGTTGACGTGTTTCTTTAAGAAGCATCATCTTTCTGGTTTCAAGGGCAGTGTCGCTACTTACACTTGACATACTCAGCATCTCTCCTACCTGCCTTAAATGTTGCGTTCGATCTTTCCCCCCTGGAAAAGATGTTTTCTGGAGAGGTCAGACCCTCCTCCCGTTTACCTTTCCAGGATACGAGGATGTTATTTCTGGAAAGACCAGATCCTCATTCATGTTGCCGTTCCAGGAAATGTAGATGCTGTTTCTGGAAAGGTCAGATCCTTCCCCCTATTACCCTTCCAGGGATGTTATTTCTGGTAAGGTCAGATATCTTCTCCACTCTTTTACGTTCCAGGAAATGAAGACGTTACTTCTGGAAAGACCAGATCCCCTTTCATGTTACCGTTCCAGGAAAAGATGTTACTTCTGGAGAGGTTTGATCCTACTCCTTGTTACCATTCCAGGGATGTTATTTCTCGAATGGTTAGATCCCTCCCTCTCTGTTACCGTTCCAGAGATGAAGATGTTATTTCTGGAAAGGTCGGACCCACCTCCTTCCAGGACCTCTCAAGCGACGAAGGTGCTGAGAAAAGTTAGTGTTGCATGTCCGGCAAGACTTCCCCGACTCCTGAATGAACACACGGTGAACACCAGAATACACAAGTGCTTCAGATCAGGTCAGCCAACAGGAACCTCCAATACGGAAGGTCCAGTCGAACCCCAAGGATCCTGGACAACACAGTGGGTTCCAGGAGATACAGATGGTCTGGAATTCCCAGGGGGCCTCTGCTGGACCCACAGCACACGGGAGACCAGGGACCTCTGCTGGACCTACAGCACACTGGAGCCCAGGGACCTCTGCTGAACCTACAGCACACGGGAGCCCAGGGACCTCTGCTGGACCTACAGCACACTGGAGCCCAGGGACCTCTGCTGAACCTACAGCACACGGGAGCCCAGGGACCTCTGCTGGACCTACAGCACACTGGAGCCCAGGGACCTCTGCTGAACCTACAGCACACGGGAGCCCAGGGACCTCTGCTGGACCTACAGCACACTGGAGCCCAGGGACCTCTGCTGAACCTACAGCACACGGGAGCCCAGGGACCTCTGCTGGACCTACAGCACACTGGAGCCCAGGGACCTCTGCTGAACCTACAGCACACGGGAGCCCAGGGACCTCTGCTGGACCTACAGCACACTGGAGCCCAGGGACCTCTGCTGAACCTACAGCACACGGGAGCCCAGGGACCTCTGCTGGACCTACAGCACACTGGAGCCCAGGGACCTCTGCTGAACCTACAGCACACGGGAGCCCAGGGACCTCTGCTGGACCTACAGCACACTGGAGCCCAGGGACCTCTGCTGAACCTACAGCACACGGGAGCCCAGGGACCTCTGCTGGACCTACAGCACACTGGAGCCCAGGGACCTCTGCTGAACCTACAGCACACGGGAGCCCAGGGACCTCTGCTGGACCTACAGCACACTGGAGCCCAGGGACCTCTGCTGAACCTACAGCACACGGGAGCCCAGGGACCTCTGCTGGACCTACAGCACACTGGAGCCCAGGGACCTCTGCTGGACCTACAGCACACTGGAGCCCAGGGACCTCTGCTGAACCTATAACACACGGGAGCCTAGGGACCTCTGCTGAACCTATAGCACACGGGAGCCCAGGGACCTCTGCTGAACCTACAGCAGACGGGAGGCAATAAAAGTATTGCAAGTTGGTTCGAACCGCTATTGGACCCGTGTGACTCACACGAGTGTTACAGGTCGGCGTTCGAACCCTGATAGTTCAGCGAGTTCCAAGAGACCGAAATGCTGCCGTATGGAAATTGATCTGAACGAACCTTGCAATGACGACAGAATCACTCAATCAATAGTCTGGTCATTACAATCTCTGCCTCCAAGATGTCTGTAACTACCATAAGAGGAACAACTTCCCATTACAATCTACCTCCATAAGATCTATGATTCAGGAAGAGAAAAAAAATGCATCATCTTATCCCTATACACACGTCAAGCACTTCTCTACAATCCCTTATAATGCTCCAATCCACAGAGTAAAGAAACGAGTCTTATTCTCGAACCCGTGACCAAACATTTTACCGTCCAAGCCTCCAATCTGATATAAGACTTACGGCACTTATGCTGGAGCCTCGAAGATAATCTTAATAAAGTTTGGAATATTTTTTTTTTTGGGGGGGGGGAAGGTGAACTCGACCCGAAAGTCTAAATTTAGCCTAGGCTGCAAGGCATATATGATGAGGGAGGAAGACTTCCGCCTCCTCTCCTCACGATAAGATCAGATTCTTCATAATTCCCAATATACGAAAAGTTAGATTGGTGATATTCTTAGTGAATATATATATATATATATATATATATATATATATATATATATATATATATATATATATATATATATATATATATATATATTCCTATGAGTCCACGGGGAAAATGAAACACGGTAAGTTCCCAAGTGCACTTTCGTGTAATAATCACATCATCAGGGGATATACAAGAATGAAATATAAGCCAGTTGATATACGACGAAGAGACGTAGCTAGGACGCCATTTGGTAAACAAATCACTTATCAAATGGCGTCCTAGCTGCAGCTGCTGCCGATGCTAACCATCTATTCGCGAAGCTGCAGCTGCTGTCTATCTATTCGCGAAGCTGCAGCTGCTGCCGGTGCTATCCATCTATTCGCGAAGCTGCAGCTGCTGTCTATCTATTCGCGAAGCTGCAGCTGCTGCCGGTGTTATCCATCTATTCGCGAAGCTGCAGCTGCTGTCTATCTATTCGCGAAGCTGCAGCTGCTGCCGGTGTTATCCATCTATTCGCGGATGGGACGAAATGGGCTGGGAAAACGGTAAGTTCTTCACATATTTTCGACCATTTTCCATCTCCATACCGATCGTTTCGCCTCGGCTGAAAAAGAGCCATATGGCCACTTCATCTTTTTTTTTCGTGGGGAAGGGGGAAGGGGGAAGGGGGGAAGGGAAGGGGACGACTTCCAACGACTTCTTGTGTACGACTTCGGGACCCAAAATCTCGAGCTTGTGCTGGGAGATTGTGCGAAATGCACGGGTACGACGGTACGACCTCCCCCCCCGAGCATGACGGTACGACTCTTGCGAGCACGACCCCCTAGCACACGACGGTACGACCTCCCGCCAACGCAGGCACGACCCTCCAAGTACGACGGTACGACTCTGCGAGTATGAGCGACCTCTTGTGTACGACTTCGGGACCACAAAATCTCGAGCATTGGGAGATCGTGCGAAATGCACGTGTACGACGGTACGACCCACGAGCACGACGTTACGACTCTGCGAGTACGACCCCCTAGCACACGACGGTACGACATGTAGGCGGGTTGGGCCATTCCTCGTCTGTTTCCTCGCGCTACCTCGCTAACGCGGGAAACGGCGGTTAAATATATATATAATATATATATATATATATATATATATATATATATATATATATATATATATATATATATATATACATACATACATACATACATACATATATATATATATATATATATATATATATATATATATATATATATATATATATATATATATATATATATATAATTTAAATAGTCAAAAAAGCTTTTTGAACGTAGGCATTTTGTTGGCTGACCAATTAATCAACAATAATGGTTGAGATTCTACGATCGTGTGTAAAAAGAAAAAATTATTAAGCATCTATCCAGTCAGCCAATTAATCAAGACTTAATTTATGGCGCGTAAATTTGCCATCATCGTTAACATAATTGAAGTGACGGATTAATTTCGGACAGCTTTCTAATGAAGGTCAAAAAATTTGATCCCCACTCAAAAATTTCTTTTTTTTGAGACAGACTTTGATTTTTTCGAGAATAAGCTGTTACGTCTCTCGTGCCTCTATACCTTATCTCTTAACCAGGTCAACCAAAAGTGTGTATTAACTGCCACAAGGTCAGATAAACAGTTCAAATGCCTGGTTGGCTTATGGGACCAGACGTGTGTGGGTGGAGAAACATATTTTTCTTTTTTTTTTTTTAAGTCCTTCATTTTCCATGAATGAAACATATTTACCAGTCAGGGGTCCTGGGGCGATTATACATCACACACACAAACACACACACACACACACGAGTATTATGTACAAGGCAAATCTATTACAGGAATTCTTCAGAAATATATAAACAGCTGAAGAGCAGCTAATAAGGCCAAGGGATTCTGAAGGGATGAGAGATATCTTGAGAATTGTATGAAGATATGCAACACCCTCTTGTTGATCATGTCGATCCGTTTATAATCTGTGATCCCTCGCATGATTCAAACTTGATTAATCGCCATTCTGGCTCTTAGCTGAACGCCATGGCCGCCCTATTTTGTGAAGTCTGCCCTTAAGACTGCCTATTTTTTTTCATGTTGGCTGAGATGATACGGGTAACTAAGGTCGTAATCAAGGCCCTCTCGTTAACCCAAATATATATATATATATATATATATATATATATATATATATATATATATATATATATATATATATATATATATATATATCCTAGCCTGAGCCGGGGAACAGCTAGGTTGACTGTGAACCGACTGCCGCTACACGAGAGCTACGCTACTCAAGGAAGTGGTGGAACACAGCTGTAGCAGCTGCAGTAACAGTGGTAGTAGTAGTAGTAGTAGTAGTTGTAGTAGTAGTAGTAGTAGTAGTAGTATTCTATGAAGTAATCCAAGGGTCTATTACCTCTTTGAATTCCTCTGTGCGTTAGGAAAATCACTTACTGCCCAATACTGTCAGCATCTATACTCTTCGAGGAATTCAACTGGTAAACTGAGTTTAATGATAAGGGATACGTCTTCTCTTAAAGCACTACGGTACGATCCTCGAGCACGACCCTTGAAGGTACGATTCTCGACCATGATGAGCCTGTCCTTTGACCTGACCTCAGAGGTCAAGCCAACATACACAAAAGATCACCCTACCTTTGTCTACAAGAATGTTCATCAAAGTGCCAAACCAATTTCTTTGGGGAGGTCGGCAAACACCCCCATATGTCTCGCTCGGGGTGTCAAACCAATTTCTTTGGGGAGGTCGGCAAACACCCCCATATGTCTCGCTCGGGGTGTTATCTGTCTCCCCAGACGTGAGTGGTTATCTCCCCAGACGTGGCAGATTAATTCCTGGCCTTGTCTGTCATTCAAGAAGATTAAGATGATGCCCAACCTGGTTCACACCCCACAAGATGAGCCAAATGAAGGACTATCACGAAATGCCAGCATAAACAATTACTTGCTGAGAATATATATATATATATATATATATATATATATATATATATATATATATATATATATATATATATATATATATATATATGTGTGTGTGTATATATATATATATATATATATATATATATATATATATATATATATATATATATATATATATATATATATATATATCAGCCTGGAATAACTTTACAGCTCACAAAAGGTGTAAAATAAAGACTTATTAACACCTCAGACTTCTGGTTCTCCTCGCCTCCATCAAAGATGAAACAATACAGTATCATAAAACAATCTTTCTGTTTATTTTCTTCTGAGGAAGTCATTTAGCCTCTCGTCTTAAAATGGGCTTAAAACATTAATTCATTCAATCGACAAAATTGTAATAATCAGTTACTTAAAAGACAACATGTCGCCATGTATTCTTTCGTAATATTCATCTACTTCCTATTTTCACCCTGTTATCTCATATAACACCTTTGCTCATCTTACATGGAGATATCTGGGTTTAAACCTCGTTGGGTCTGGTGCTATCAGTCATCTCCACCTGGATACATGTGTCATACATTACCGCTGGTAATGTCATCTTAATCCAATTATCCAGAGCTTCAACTCGTATCTGAAATTGGTGTCTTGAACCAGTAGTGATCTTGCCCTTGGACGCAAATGCCTCGTCTTAAACCCTGGGTGGATCTTGGAGGAAAGAGCCAGAGTGTAGTAACGGAACTGGTCTTGCAACAGACATTCCCATCCCTGTTAACAGAAGACCTACGCCTCTATTTCCCCCCACCACCCTACGCGACATAGAAGCTTCAGGAATGAGAGGCCTTTCTTCATTGTATCCGCAACCATCTCATTTATGATCTGACACAGAGCAAATCCCATAACGTCGGTACGACGGTACAATCCTCGAGTACGACCCTTGAGTACGAGGACACGACCCTTGAGTACGAGGACACGACCCTTGAGGACGAGGGCACGACCCTTGAGTACTAGGACACGACCCTTGAGTACGACAGTAGGATTCTTGACCATGATGGGTCCTGGCCTTTGACTTGGGTTCAAGGAGTGAGAAGCCTTTGTTTTCAGTGTACCTTCAAGCGACCATCTCATTTACGACTGACCATCGAGCAAAACCCGTAATGATAACAGGGTCATCATTAGAAAACGCAGGACCTGCAGGGAATTAGCTGAGTGACTTCCATCTTCGATTTCTGTGGCGTTCCCGCCTCGACCAGCTGGCAGGTGTGGTGAATATTACGAAGGGAAATAACCACATCGACACCACATCGACGTTAATCGCAGGCTCGGTGGCTCACACATACTGCACTCATCACCCAGGTTTAACGAGAGAGAGAGAGAGACTCTCTCTCTTCCTCTCTCTCTCTCTCTCTCTCTCTCTCTCTCTCTCTCTCTCTCTCTCTCTCTCTCTCTCTTCCCTTCGCCAGAGTGTGGAAGACAACGGCCACTCACATGGGAACTCTTACAGAGAGAAAAGAAGATCTGGGAAACATGGCCAACAAATGGATCCACCACCATTCCGCCCTGAAGATGGTTCCTGCTAAGAGCTCGAATGTGTGAGAAATTCACAAGTTTTTCACACGATGGAAATAACAATTACAAGGACATTAGATAGAAGGAAAGGGGAGAGGACAGTAACGGAAGCGAGACACGACAAGTCTTGTGATGAATGATCATTGCTTATTTCTGGTTATGCAAATTTCCCCGGAGAAACATTTGCGTTTGCTGATAACGTTCTATCATGAATAAAATGATGAATGTGTTCATTATCATATACTATATATATTCATTTCCTGCTCCAGGATGCCCCCTTTCCCCCCGCAACCTTACAGCGCTCAGGAAGCCGACCACGTCTATCGATCGGGACTATGGGCCATAATGTCGTGTGTGCGTTTAAGTGCAGAGAAGGCAGGGCAAATGAGGAGGAAGTGTTCGGTGTCTTTGTTGCCGTAGATGCATCGTGGGCCTAAAGATTCCTGAGGTATGTTGAGGGATGGGTGATGTCCAAAACGTAGGCGGGAAAGTGTGACTCGTGTCTGTCTGGGGAGTGTGGTTTCTGATGGGTGGTATGTCTGGCATGGTTGCAATTTATGACTAAATAGGGATGGTGTGAGGAGAGGTTGCTGAAGTGTGAGGCAGCGGGTAGGCATTCTATTTATACTTTGGGAAACGGGTGATCTACAGTGTGATTTGGGGGGAAAACTAGGTATCCAATTTATCGACGGTTGGACGAACAGTTGGGGTTTGTCTGTGGACCGGCTGCCGCAACTGGGACTCGAACCAATGCGGGGCTGACGGTCAGCCACACCACTGTAACGCCCTTGGAATAGGGTACGAAGACTAAAACCCACGTTCTTCCAGTGTGTCGCAGAAGGCGAGTAAGTGGGCATTACCAAGGGGAAATGAAATCCGTCCCTTCTGTAACAATACTCTCGAAAAGAAGGAGCAGAGGAGAGGACTCAAATAAGGACTTTTGCTTTTCCTCTAACGCTCAGTCGCCTGTTGCTCACGCTACCTCTCAACGGCGAGAAACGGCGAATAGACATGGAAGAAAAACGATATCCCTTATCTAATCATTCACACGAGTATGGTAATCAATAGTTTTCTTGCAGTCACTTATCTATGAATAGTTACCTGAGTACCAAGAATATACTCCACATTCACACTAATATTGAACATACCATAAGCAGATGAGAGAGAATATGTACACTAGTAATATCAAAATACTGAATACATACATTACCACTAGTAGTGTATGGTCATAAAATTGTCGATTAAATCAACTCATCCTAATAGTTAATGATAATATTCTATCTGGTCTTGCAAGGAATATGTATAACTTTCTACTGGTCGAAGTACATTGCTGGAGAGGGTTTAGGGTAGCGGATCTGGTGTGTCTGTGGCTGAATCAGACCTGCGCCACTCTGCTGCCTCCCTCCCTCTACCTGGGCCACACACTCTGCTGCCTCCCTCTACTTGGGCCACACAGTCTGCTGCCTCCCTCCCTCTACCTGGGCCACACACTCTGCTGCCTCCCTCCCTCTACCTGGGCCACACACTCTGCTGCCTCCCTCTCCTGGGCCACACAGTCTGCTGCCTCCCTCCACATACTCTCCTAGGACCCTCTCTCTACCTGGGTCCCCCAAATCTGCTGCCTCCCTCTATTCTTGATTACAGAGAAAAAAAATTATTTGTTCCTCGTAATAGAAATATGAATGTACTATGAAGAATTTTCCAAAATATATTAAAATATACAAAAAACAAAAGAAAGTGTGTGTGTGTGTGTGTGTGTGTTGTGTGTGTGTGTGTGTGTGTGTGTGTGTGTGTGTTCTGTTCCAGCGGTGATATTAACGCTGCTCAAATTCCTATATTTTTTTCTCCTCTTCCCCCCCAACCACTCTGGTTTTATTCCAAGGAGCAACAACAATATACCCTATCAGCAGGGGTGTATTTCTCTCCCCTTCAGCTGAAGTTGAGGAAGAAAAGTCGTGTTGATTAATATTACTCAGCTACCTGAAGGCCAACAACACACACACACACACACACACACACACACATACAATTGATTCTGGTCACGACTTCCAAGTCACGACTTCCAATAAAATGATATATTTTTTGTCGCTTGATCAAAATTGAATTCGTATATGACACCAAGTGTGACCTGACGTAGGTCACAAGCTCACGTCATATCAACCCCCACCTCCCCTTGACACAAGCCAATACGATTCTTGAACACAACGTATATACGACCCTTTGAGTACGATGGTGGACTGGCCTTTGACCTGACCCCACATGGCGCTGGTCAAGGGTCATGCCAATTGTGTGTTCAAGTTTTGTCTCGCCTCGTTCAAAGGGGCCAAACTTTACACAAGGCACAATGTCCTGGCAGATATAAAATTTTCTTTTATATCATGAGAAATCGAATTCACTAAGGAGACAGTTAATATCCCAACTCTTTATCATTAAGTGAATTCAATGACTATGCAGCTCAGCTTCTGTCATTTCTTTGCTCTACGGCAATTAACTATATCTTTTATGATGGTGAACCCACTCATTACAGGATAATTATCCCTTTTTCTCTTTCCCTCTGTGACTGAAAGCGTATGAGGCAACAAAGGGAAATGAGGACTGCAACTACACATGTAATTAACGTGAGTTTTCAACTTCCATTCAGATCAAAAGGGATTATCATATCAACGATGATTCTTAAGGCTTGGTGCAGGAACGGAACGGAAGAAAGAGAAGAGGGAGAAAACGAAGTTGAAGAGAGGAAGAAAGGAGAGGCATGAGGGGAAAAAAAAAAGAGGAAGAAGGGAGAAAAAGCAGGAGAAAGAGAATGATAGAAAAGGATCGTAAGGGAACTGGCGATCCATTACAGACGACCACAATGGACCAAATAGAGAGGGAGCCGTGCATAAGACGACAGAGTGATGCACGGGAGCCAAAAGGAAGGTGAGAGAAGAAAGCGTTATGCCACAACCAAGTCAACTGCTTTGGGAGATGTCGAACGTCGCGGCAAAGAGATTAAAATAATCCTTGAAAAAGAGAGAGAGAGAACCAATTGGAAATTTGGAGAGAAGACGACCATACTGGTAGCCTGAAAGATGGGAATGGAAGGGTTTCGAAGCCTTTGGAGACAACAGAAGTGAGAGAGACTGGACGATAGTTGGAGATGGTGGGTTCGAATGGTTTTTCCCTAAGAATGGGTTGCACCAAGCAAAGCATGCCTCCAAGAATGAGCTAGAATGTTTCGGCTTTTAAGCAAGAGGCGAAATAGGGCATTCTGCAAGGGTCACAGCAAGTTCAGAGACACAATTCCTTAGAGCTTCGAGGAGGTACACCATCTGGGCTATTCGCCCAGCCTATCTAAGTAAATGGGAGAGTTCTCAGACGACCCAGCGCGAGGAGCAAGGGCCTCTGGTTCAGTGGGAGGTAATGGGAAGACGAGGAATGCGTGTATCATCATGCAAATTGGACTGAGAGGAGAATAACGCATCGAAATCAGCAATTCCACCAGTCAGAGAGCTACTGTAGACTAGCTGGGTGGGGGGAAAGGAGGAGGGGAGGTTAAACTGCACAATTCACTGGATATGCTCTTGATAAAGGATCGGAAAGTCTTACCAAAGGGTGAAATCAAACGAGCATCATTCCTTCGTACATACGACGTGCGATTGACTCTGAAACACACACACACACACACACACACACACACACACACACAGCACCCTTGTTCAGCGTCTTGCTGTAAAGAATACTAATAATGAAAGCAAGCAGATGAATAGATACTACAGTTTCCCCCCCATCCTACATACCACACACTTGCCCCCAGAATACAAGGCAAGTAAAGCACTGACCGTCTTTGTGGAAGGCAGAGACCTGAGCGATCCTGAGTGCTGGCGGGGCGTCCTCTGCTAGCAGGAGGCAGTAGCGTGGCTCAGAGAACTGCAGAGGACCTCCATCACCAGACAACAGGCGGGTGGCTGTAGGGAGAAGAGAGAGAGATGTGATGTTAGGTAACTGTGGCAGGGGAGGAACACACACACCCCCAGCACCAGAGAACAGGCGGGAGGCTGTAGGGAGAGAGAGAGAGAGAGAGAGAGAGAGAGGGAGAGAGAGAGAGAGAGAGAGAGAGAGAGAGAGAGAGAGAGAGAGAGAGAGAGAGAGAGAGAGAGAAATCTTTAGCTACAGCAACATTCTTATGACATAAGTTATCATTTGCATACGCAAGGAGAACGAATTTGCATAGACGTGACAAGCTCAATTTCTGTTTTTACTTTCGCATTTTATTTCACAGAATGTTTCCCCCCTCCTCCTCAACAGCAAGGATTCGAACCCCGGACCTTCTGCGCGGTATAGTGTTCTTTCCAGCACCATCACAATCCAACTTGCCAGGCGTTTCGCATCTTTATTTCGAAGATGGCGTTCGCGAAAATCTCATTCTTCTCGGTTTAAAAAAAAAAAAAAACATGCACGCAGAGGCAATCGTAAACCTCTCCCGAGAGCTGGCTGGGGTTCATTTGAGACGGAGTTAATGCTTCACTCTTGTCTCGTTTTTCTCTCAGCACTAAAGAGAGAGAAATACATGCATCCATTTACAGCCCTTTCTTTTATAAGACAACTGAGTACATTCCCAGGCCCCATCAAGGTTAGGTTAGGGGAAAAATATCCATTTGTAAAATTCATCTGGCTCATTCCAATTGAATTTTGCACACATAGAATTGAACTCTTTACATCTAAAAGTAATTCAGACCGGCACTGTCTCGTTTAAATACTCACTTACCATCCCTTCGATAAATATATAATAATTGTGATATTGGGCAGGGACATGAAAATCAAGGATAAATGAACATAAAAAGTAGGTGGAAAAACTTGTAGAAATGAGCAGAATCCATGAAAATTTCGCCAGATTTCTTCTGAGGTCGAGATAAATCGTTCATTCCAATAGTTGAAAGAGATCGAGATAAATCTTTAATTCCAATAGTTGAAATAAACTCTTTGACAACAGTAATGCCATGAAATGTGAACATTGCAGATGACCACAGCAGCTGGTTGGCTCCACCGCCTAGCCTCACCACGTTACCTCTGATGTATTTCTAATAAAATAATTGGAAAGTTAGGCAAGATCTTCGTAGTTTCTGTTGATTTCTTGAAGTGTTTCCATCTAATTTTACTTTACTTAGACTCACATTTGTCCTAATCTCCACGAATCTCTTCTATTTATTAATTGAAGAAAAAAAATTGAAATAAATTACTTGAT
Source organism: Panulirus ornatus (assembly GCF_036320965.1). NCBI lineage: Eukaryota > Metazoa > Arthropoda > Malacostraca > Decapoda > Palinuridae > Panulirus > Panulirus ornatus. Next base: position 20,843,602 of record NC_092287.1, on the reverse strand, counting down.
CCTGTGCTGGTGTTTAATAATAATAATAATGATAATCATAATAATAATAATAATAATAATAATAATAATAATAATAATAAAATAATAATACTAATAACCTATCTTCTTTATACGAGTTAAATTCACTTGAATTCACTTAAATCTTTGTGGTGTCCCTAAACTGGTACGTCACCCACGGAACACCACACCGATCATGGCCACAAACACGGAGAACCGCCATGAACCATCTCGCTGACAAGGATAATAGACACACGGGGATATAACCTTTTTTATACTAAATATATCAATGAAATCACGAGTCATCATCATTCCGTTGTTAAACCCATTCGACCGTGGGATGAAATATAGCGTAATGCCAAACTATAATAATGACGGTCATTTGTTTCGTTCCTCCGTCTCACTTGTTTCTTGCTGGGTCGTTTCATTTCACGGTCCCCGCTTCTCTCCATCTTTAGCAGACTCCACATTTTTAAACCACTTATTCCATGACACTTATTCCATGACACTTGCTTCGCCTAAACTTTTCAAAAACTACTCACCCTAAAAAAAAAAAATATTGCAATCTTTAAGGAACGTATTTTTTTAAGTTAAATTTACTAACCTTTTCTTCCTCCTGCCATTGAGCTAAGCCTCAAATTTTAGGGAATTATATTGGGTTCTCATTCACTCCATTAACTTGCAAACTTTGACCTGTAGCTCTCGCTAGTACCAGGTCACTCACACCATTGACCAGGTCACCTGCGCCAACACCGCGTCCAAAAACCCCGACCAGTAACAATACCTGTACAGCATCTTTTTTAAGTGACCGCTAAATGATCTTAGTTTTTCCCCCTGGCTTGGGAGGCGAGTTATATATGTCTCGAACGACGAAAAGAAAGGTACGAAAAATTTAAGGCTTTGGAAAATAGATGGTACTGAAGTCTGAGCCTACGTCATCTATTTCACCTCTCAATTGGTGTATCATTGGCTAAGAATGGCAATCCTTGTACCCTTTCTTCACATTACCTAATACAGGCCTAATGACGAGGAGGGAAGGAACCACTTAATTGTGTTAGTGTATAATGATAATAATGATAATAATAATTGATGATAATAATTATTTCTCCCTGGGGATAGGGGAGAAAGAATACTTCCCACGTATTCCCTGCGTGTCGTAGAAGGCGACTAAAAGGGGAGGGAGCGGGGGGCTGGAAATCCTCCCCTCTCTTTTTTTTTTTCCAAAAGAAGGAACAGAGAAGGGAGCCAGGTGGGGATATTCCCTCAAAGGCCCAGTCCTCTGTTCTTAACGCTACCTCGCTAATGCGGGAAATGGCGAATAGTATGAAAAAAAAAAAATAATAATAATAATAATAATAATAACAATAATAATAATAATAATAAATAATAATAATAATCCACTTAATTGTGTTAGTGTATAATGATAATAATGATGATAATAATAATAATGAAAATGATAATAATCTGTCCTGTTCATCTTATTTTCCATGAAGCCGCTAGACATTATAAATAACCTCCTTCATCTAAACATTTTGCTCCAATGGGAGACGGTACAAAAGGGATCTGCGCCAAGTCCTGAGGACATTTTTAATAACCTTTTGAAACGAGATTTTTGCTGATGATATCAACACCATGGCTCTCACTGGTGGAGATACTTCGCCTTGTTAGGAGACGGAAATAAATCTATCTATCTATCTATCTATCGATCTACATACATTTATAAATTTTAGCGACGTTGGTGTCCCATGGCCCGTGTCTAACATATCCTAAATCAAACACGCTTCGCCAACTCTCCAAAGAAAGAAAAAAAAAAGGAGTTCCATGTCTTTCTCTTTTTACCACTATAGTTTTGGGTGTATTTTTTTGCATCCGTTTTCTATCTTCAGTTGCGCCTGCCTGATGTAAGAGACGTGACAGAACAAGAAACTACCGTAAATCACACAGAAAATAGGGTCGAATCTCAACAGATAAACCCTGGCCTATTGACACTTAAATATTACGCGTCCACAAACTGTCATCCGAAGCCAGGAACAGCTTCCACAATGGCAAGTTTTCTACCAAAGAAAACCAGTCGGATCTTTCTAATCCCACTGGCTTTTGAACGAGATTCCATTTCTAATCCCACTGGCTTTTGAACGAATTCCATTTCCTAAACCTTACGCCCAAAAAGTCCATAACAAATTGGCTCACTCTGTCCACCCTTGCACAATCATTACCAATTCCCCTCCCTAGGCGACTCAGACACGGGTGAGGGGCACCAGATACAAGGTCTCCTCCCTACCTCCTCTTTCTCTTGTTGTTTGCAACCCGTGGAAAACAATGGACGCCGAGGTTCACGATCTCCACCAACCTCTGCGTGATGTTGCGACACGCCCCTTCACGAGAACGAGTGATAAATTGTGAATTGCTTCATTTTGGGGCGTGGGTGTGATGTCACATCCCGTTCCTTTGACCTATTATATACGACTGGATGCTAATCTATGTTGCTATGTTCATCTAAATCATAAAAGAAAGTCGGTGTAAATACTCCGCGGAAGTTACCAGAGGTATGATGATTAACCTTCATACACAGTTGCTAAAATTCACCCAATTCCTTTGGCAGGATAGAAGAAATTGCTGGCTTCTGAGGTAATACATGTTCGGGAAAGGTTTATGACATATTTTTATCTATACTATAAAAAGTCGGTCAGCAGAAGCTTGCAAATGAGGGCCCTGAAGGCTCGAATCTGCTAGTCTTTTAAAAAACAAGTCAATCACATTCAGTGAACGATCTTCAAACCAGTAAGCCGAGTGGCGATGGTACTAACATAAACACATTAGATTAAAAACTCGTTTCAACTCAAATTAGTTTTTTTTCTTATATTTCCCAAATGGTTGGGGGTAAGCTATATTACACAGTGATCAATTGAGGCTAATTAATGCCATGACCGAACAATTAATTCCACAATAATGAATTTTTGGCTAATTGCTCGTGATAAATGAGGCAATTAAATGAAAACATTAGCTTTGGATCTTATTCGACCCATTTCGACCTAAACGTCTGGAGGCTGTGACTAGCAGCAGACACAGACTTCAACAGTCTGTGACCAGCAACAGCCAACAAAATTAAAAGTCTGTGACCAGCAACAGAATTCAACAATATGTGAACAGCAACGTGTGGATATATACGTCCCTCTTTGTGCTATACGGGTGGGTGAGGGGCAAGGGAGAAATGGAGATTCTACACTCAATTAGTCCCATTCATCTCATTTGCTTTTTTTTTTTAGTTTCATAAAACCTTTTAAACTTACTTCTACCGTCTGCATTTACAGCTTTCCTCTCCTAACTTGTTCCATGTCACCCACTTCTCTTGTTATAATAGCTACCTGTGATTCCATCTGCTCAAATGGTCGAGTTCAAACAGTTCGCCTCATCGAACCAGACTGGAGAATTTCTAAAGTTGTTTTCACGTATAACCTCCTCTAGCGTCTTTCCTTCTAGCCTACTCTTGTGACTGAGTTCCCTCAATTCTGTTGCAGTCTTTGTTGCCCTCCTCTGAACCTCCTCCAACAGCTCAGTATATAGCCTCAAGAGAGGTTGAGCAGACGAGTGACAATGTCACTGGGTTTTTAAAGAATATAGCAACTGATGGCGAGGAACATGCGTCCAAACTTATGTTCCTAAACTCAAATGCACTAGAGGCATAAGTGCGTTCGCAAATATATATATATATATATATATATATATATATATATATATATATATATATATATATATATATATTCATCATTCACTTATCATTTATTTATTATACTTTGTCGCTGTCTCCCGCGTTAGCGAGGTAGCGTAAGGAAACAGACAAAAGAATGGCCCAACCCACCCACAGACACATGTACATACAGACACGTCCACACACCCACATATACATACCTATACATCTCAACGTATACATATATATACACACACAGACATATACATATATACACATGTACATAATTCATACTGTCTGCCCTTATTCATCCCCGTCGCCACCCCGCCACACATGGTAGCGCTAGGAAAAGACAAAAAAAGGCCACTTTCGTTTACACTCAGTCTCTAGCTGTCATGTGTAATGTACCGAAACCACAGCTTCCTTTCCACATCTAGGCCCCACAAAACTTTCCATGGTTTACCCCAGACGCTTCACACACACACACACACACACACACACACACACAGACCACCTCCTTAACTATCCAACCACCAGTCTCACGTCTCACTCGATGCCGTAACAGACGAATTCCACATTTCCTCCTTACGTCTCTGTCGTAAGTACACGCGAGAGACTTACGACCACACACAGGAGAACCAGAGAGCCATGAAGTAGTGGACAAAAGCGAAGAATAGCCGCGGTAACATAAAAACCAAGAGTTAAAGGAGAGAAAACAGATTTGGCGAACAAAACTTTGTTGGGAGAGGAGACTGTCTCCTGCTGGTGGGGTAACGAGACGTGGCATTACACACTCCAGGGACGGAGTGGACGCTATGTAGTGGGTGGTGACACCAGCAGACTGACTACCTACACAGTGCATGGGAAACCTGGCTCGTTCTCTCTCTCTCTCTCTCTCTCTCTCTCTCTCTCTCTCTCTCTCTCTCTCTCTCTCTCTCTCTCTCTCTCCAGTAACAAGAGCTCCGAACAGTCAAACACCAGCCGAGCAACTTTTTAAAAATCATGCCAGCGCGAGCGCCGAAGATTTGGACCCCAATCCTAGAGACGACCCGACCCCGATCCTCCCTTTCCCCACTCAACAATGACGAGGGGTGAAAAGACGACCCAGGAAGACGACTCACTCACTCACGTCCGAAACTGCTGGTGAGTGAGTCGTGCCTGACGACGACTCCTACTGTTGCTACTATGACCTCCACATATACAGGACTGTGTTATGACGACTGATGTACCAACAGCGGACAGGAGTCTCCTCCAATCGGGTGATTTCCATGGTTTACCCCAGACGCTTCACACACACACACACACACACACACACACACACACACACACACACACACATACGGGTAGAGAAGTGTTGTAGGAAGATGGGGGAAGACGAGAGAAGGATGAGAAATCCCTAAGCTCGAGAGAGAAAGGGAGGGCATCAACAACGGTCACTTCTTTCGTCTGTCTCCTTGCGCTACCTCGCTAACGCGGGAGACAGCGACAAAGCAAAATAATAATAATAAAAACATATATATATGTTGAAAGGAGGGCAAGGAATAGAGTGAATTGGAGCGATGTGGTATACCGGGGTTGACGTGCTGTCAGTGGATTGAATCAAGGCATGTGAAGCGTCTGGGGTAAACCATGGAAAGCTGTGTAGGTATGTATATTTGCGTGTGTGGACGTATGTATATACATGTGTATGGGGGTGGGTTGGGCCATTTCTTTCGTCTGTTTCCTTGCGCTACCTCGCAAACGCGGGAGACAGCGACAAAGTATAATAAAAAAAAAAAAAAAAAAAATATATATATATATATATATATATATATATATATATATATATATATATATATATACTATCGAAGGGTTACTACTCATATTCTTTTTTTCCCTGATATTTGCGACAATAGCTTCTTGGGCAGTGTTTCACATACGTTCCAGGACATAATCATTTCCAGGACAGCGGAGACTAAACCAGCCAACCAACCCAGCCTCTCTCTCTCTCTCTCTCTCTCTCTCTCTCTCTCTCTCTCTCTCTCTCTCTCTCTCTCTCTCTCTCTCTCGTTTAATCCACTGCCGAGGCTAATGAGGGGGTGGGGGAGAGACCCGACCCACCTCTTGTTCATGGCACTGAGCGAGCAGCTGGCAGGTCAAAAGGACCCAGCAATACCCGCTCACTTGAGGGAAATGCTGCAAAGAAGAAAGGAAAGATTCCCCCTTAAAAATCCAGCTCCAGTCAGTCGCCAAGGGTCTGGACACACATGAGTATCTGAGACACACACACACACGTTTCCTTTTTCTTGTTTTGTCTTTCGAGTTTCATTCTTTACATTTACAGCATATCATGAGACCCTCACGCTAGCCCGCTGTGGGCCCTCATTTCATCGCCCATTCCAAGTCATTCCACGAGACAAGGAGGAGCTATAGACTAGCCTTCTATATATATATATATATATATATATATATATATATATATATATATATATATATATTTCATCTCGTCGCTCCCTCCTTCCCTCCCTCCCCCCCAAAAAAAAAGTAAACCCCCCAAAGAATAAAAAAAAAAACTCCAAAAAGAATAAATATATAAAAAGCTTTATCGTCAGGAGGAAGATGCTATATATATATATATATATATATATATATATATATATATATATATATATATATATATAATATATATATATATTCTTTCTTTTTCTTTCAAACTATTCGCCATTTCCCGCGTTAGCGAGGTAGCGTTAAGAACAGAGGACTGGGCCTTTGAGGGAATATCCTCACCTGGCCCCCTTCTCTGTTCCTTCTTTTGAAAAATAATAAAAAAAAAAAAAACGAGAGGGGAGGATTTCCAGCCCCCCGCTCCCTTCCCTTTTAGTCGCCTTCTACGACACGCAGGGAATACGTGGGAAGTATTCTTTCTCCCCAATCCCCAGGGTTTATATATATATATATATATATATATATATATATATATATATATATATATATATATATATATATATATATATATATATATATATAAGGTATGCCTTTATAATCGTGATGATCTGCGTATCATACAGTCATTGCTGGGACGAACTGAAGTATTGATTTAACTGGGCAAAAGAGGCGCCAGGCGACCTGCCTGCTGGGGTGGGCGACGGATGACGGATCTCCAGCAAGATCCTTCGCTGGCTGACCACTACCACACCTTCACTCCCACATCTCAGTACCCGGACAGTGTACAGTATTATACTTCGTTAGATTGCTAGTACTGCTAATGATGCTCTAACGAAGACTGGTCTCTTGGTTATAAGGCTTCATAATGCCTCTGAAGGACGAAAAGACTGATGGCTTTTCATAAGACTTCGTGATGCTTCGACGGACGAAAAGGCTGGTGGGTTTTTTTCATAAGACTTTGTGATGCTAAGGAGAACGAAAGACTCATTTCTCATAAGACTTCGTAATGGTACGACAGACGAAAAGGCTAATCATTTTCCATAAGACTTCGTGGTGCTTTATATACAAAAAAAGAATAGAGAGAGAGAGAGAGAGAGAGAGAGAGAGAGAGAGAGAGAGAGAGAGAGAGAGAGAGAGAGAGAGAGAGAGAGAGAGAGAGGAGCAACATCCCCCAGTGGTTAATATTCATAATACGTCATTACATCTACAGACGTAGGACGTTTGTAATTTAGACGAAAGGAATACCTAAACAACCAAATCCATCCGGGACACAAGACACCTAAAAGAACGCCCCTACCCAAAATCTGATGAATATTCAGCGTTCGGGCAACTCGGTTGGAAATCCGTTTTCATTAGTGTCGAGATGCGACGCCTCTGCTGGACAAGAGGCGAGCGAGCCAGCCTGGGTGGACGGACTCCAGGCCTCAGTAAATATGACGACATAAAACACAAGCGAGGCGCTTAAATTCTCTTCCCGCGCCAGTCTGTTGGTCGGGTGCTGGGTTGTCGACCCGCTGGGGCCTTCACACTGGGGAGAAGCCCCACCAAGCACACCCACACACACACACACACACACAGGGAGCCATTACCTCATGCACTGAAGTCTGATTAGAAAAGAATTGATAAACAAATGCGTCATTTCTCAACGTCTCATTAGCACCAACGCCTCCAGACCTAACGACTCATAGAGTATAATATACGGTAATGAAACACCGTACGGTAATTAACTCTAGCCTCAACAGCCACCGATGGCGTTCCCGAACGAGTGAATGACAACGGGTCACACTCGTTAGCGCCATCTAACTACCCTTAAGCCTCGTAGGGTACACTTCAAGATCCGATTCCCCCTCATGTGAAGAGAGTGGGTCGGGTTCTGTGACCCCCCTACCAGACAGACTGACGACAGACAAGGACTTCCAACACGAAGTTATCGCTTCCTGGTGGATGATATTGATACATACATGCTGACGCATCCTGGCTTACATGGAGTTTCGCGTGCCCTTTCTCCCTCAACTCTTCCTTCCCTTCAATTCGTGGTTTTATCACCCGTGCTCTGTCGCTTGTCGCATCAGGGAGGACACAAGGGGTACCAGGTTATGACACTCGTCTTTCTTATTCTCATCTCGCTTTTATTTCCACTTGGAATCATTGCCACTCTCTTGTTCGCAGAGTAACAAAAGCAAACCTTGCATATTCTTAAATACAATATGCCTTAAAGTTATTCTTACGTCAACCATTAGATATTCTTTTTTTTTACGGTTCTTAACCAAATACGTTTCTAACAACTCTCTTCCTCTTTTCTAGACTTGATAATCTAAACTCTCTAAGGTACCTTTCCCTTCTAATAAAGCCATCCTTTTCGGTAACTTTATTTGCTTCTCGCTCTAATTGGGATAATTCCACATCTAATCCTTCCCTTTCCCCCCATCCCTAAATCCTCCTCCTCCTCCCACCTTAAAAACCATCTCTTAAATCTTCCCTCGAGCAAAGTCTTCTTAAGTTCTTTCCCAGCCACATGTGGGCGAGACTTATGGACCGGGTTGACATCTCACTCAACTGGCGTCTTAAAGGAGTGTGCCTCCGGGTCGCTTCGTTACTTGCTCGCCTAAGTCGCCTTAGTCTAAAAGCCCAACACCTTCTTATCGTCTGCAGAAGATGCTGCCTTCGTCCAAACCGTGTCTCAAACACAAAAAAAAATGTAGACTAGTCTAATCTTTCTAGCTATACCGCGTCGCTCTCATTTCTACCACCTCAAATGTTTTCTGGTAATTCTTTTCAGCAGCTTATTCCCTTTCTTTTTTTTTTTTAAACACTTCGAATCTACAGGTTCTTGTTGCGGATTATCAGTAGGCTATTGTAAGGTCTATATATGTGATCAAACCTAAGTGACATACCTCTGTAGATCCTCATTTGTTTGGGATCTTTGTAAAATCATTCCGTCATAACCCTCGACATCTATACAGCTTCCTCCACTCTGTTGTTCTACAGGTAATACTTTGACCACAGCTTTCACGAGCTGTTTGCATACATCCTCGCCTCTATGGCTTGGCAACGCAAGACGCACTTAGCAGCTGCTTCCCATACTTTGTGTGTGGAGACCAGCCACATGAGGATTGACCGTTATGTTGTCTCCTTTTCACAAAACAAAACACGACATTGCAGAACTGTCTTCTTCTTAAAGCCATTCTCATCGTATAGTGTTCTTCAAGATCAAGATTCTATACACTCACAGAGCTTTTCTATCTTTCCGTAGGCTTGTGGGTCTATTCTCTTCCATTGCTTTTCGAGTGACGGGGAGATAGATAGATATAGATAGATAGATGGACAGATAGATAGATAAGTAGATAGATAGATAGATAGAGAGAGAGAGAGAGAGAGAGAGAGAGAGAGAGAGAGAGAGAGAGAGAGAGAGAGAGAGAGAGAGAGAGAGAGAGAGAGACTCCTCACAATGACTTTTTTTTGCAAAAAGTGCGAAAAAGTAAAAAAAAAAAAAAATGCAACCCATGGCCATTAGCGTACGACACTTGATAACGACAGTACGACCCTTACGTTACAACACGTCAATACGACCCTTAACCAGGATAGCCTGAACTTTGACCTGACCTCTGAGGGTCAGGTCCATTAAAAAAAGAAAGAATCGAAGCGTCGTTGTCCAACACGTCTTCATCTTGTCTACGAAGGTAGAAATGAACGATACAATGTGATAAAACATCAATGGAAATGAAATTGAAGGAAAGACAAAAACACAAGCACCCAAAAGTAGTGTTAGCAAGTTGAAGACTGTAATTTCTGAGATGACCAAATTGCGTGTTACCCAGTAATCAACTAGCCACACACACACACACACACACACACACACACACACACACATGACATATACCCCCACTCCGTAACCATCATGATATCACCAACACAAAAAATATGCTAAATAACTACCTTCAAGAACATTGACTGATAAAGATAAGAAATCACACACATCTTCAGTTCATGCTATCTTAACCTGCCTGAGCAGTATCACCCAGCAGTGTTTAGAGGCATCTGGCATTTCTGATACATACTGAAGTTCTGAGGTCATAGAACAATAAAGAGATGGGACATTATCAAACCACCGTCATCAACTCTAATGCTATATAAGGCAGAACAGTGAATCAAATCAGGGCCACCAATAAAGGATTTCTGGTTACTGTTAGCATGTTATGGTCTTACAAGCCTCCTGTATCACATATAGAAGTTGGGGAGATGTGCCTCCACACACGTCTAAGATCTTACCTTCAATTTACGAAGACCTTACGATGGTTTCGGAAGGTCCTTTCCCCCCCAACACCTTTCGCAGCTCGATCTTAAAGCTCACCTTACTTACACCATGGTCTTAAAGCTCACTTTACTTTACGTATACTTTACGATGCCTTTAAGAGAACGTCTCCTACCCCCTAAATAAATCAATTACATCTTTACTCACTAAAGGTATTGCAGAACCTTCACAACAAAACAGATAATGACTGAAAATAAAAATATATATATCAAAGCTTAATCTATCGATCTCACATACAGAGATATAAGGATATACCCAATTATTTCCTAAATACTGAATTGACTTTAAAGGTTTGATCCCCACTTTTCCCAAGGCAACGCCTAGGACCCCAGGCTATAACGTGAACACATTAAACAAGTTTTCGGCAGGCAAACCTAGGGTAAAAAAAAAACCCCGATGATTTCACCAAAAAACTCCCAGCCAGGTGGAGCTGCATAGTTAGACAAACTTAACATTATTAGGAAGTTTAATGGAGGGCAAAACGAGCCATCTCTCTCTCTCTCTCTCTCTCTCTCTCTCTCTCTCTCTCTCTCTCTCTCTCTCTCTCTCTCTCTATTCCTTAATTCCTTATCATTATACAACCCCAGGACCCCTTTTAAGGGGTGCTGCGGCAGCTGCAAGTAAGCACCACCATCAGTAGCAGGGTAAGGATGGACTCTTTGGAGTGAGTAGCTCTTCGTGGATGGTGTACTCCTTTCTGTCCACTGACGAAGGTACAACCTCGCCAGAGATGACTCGTCACTCTTAAAGTCCATTTTACAGGTGGAGTCCATTTGATTAGTGAGCGTGCTGATATGGTTTGGACATATGGAGAGTATGAGTGAGGAGAGGTTGAGAAAGAGGACATATGTATCAGGAGGGGAGGAATCAAGGAAGATTGGTACACTAAACTAGAGATGGAAGGTTGGAGTGAGATATATTTTGAGTGGTCGGGGCCTGATCGTGCAGAAGGGTGAAAGGCGTACATGATAAAGTGCATTGAAACGATGTGGTATATAAGGGGCGACGTGCTGTTAACGGACTGAAGCGGGGCAAGTGAAGCTTCCGAGGGAAACCCTGGAAAGGTGTGTGGGGCCTGGTTGTGGATAGGGAACTGTGGTTTCGGCGCATTACACATGACAACAGAGAAGGGGGCCCAAGTGAGGATATTACCTCTAAGGTTCAGTCGTATATATATATATATATATATATATATATATATATATATATATATATATATATATATATATATATATAGATAGATAGATGGATAGTCCCAGACTAGGACCATGGTAAGATTAAATCGAAAGGATATTTCTTTTTCCTTTTTTTGTGCAGTTAACACCAGCTAAGTATATTCCACTTGAGGGATAATAGAAAAGAAAATATACCATACCCACTTGAGATACAACAGTAAAGAAAATATATCATACCTTGACATACCCTAAACCACCAGACACGCAAAACATACACATTCCCTCACACATACCCAAACATCCACCCGCTTATGCCTAAGTACCCACAAATAACTCCTGTCACACTCATTCACCACACGACCTCCTCCTTACCCACCTCACCCTCTTGCCACAACCCTATATTGTACTCATGACCTACAACACACTCTGAACCCCCAACATACCCTAAGATCCAATGAAACCTCCCCACCATCACATACACTCACCCACTCCTCACCCCAGACGAAGCCATCTATCCCCAAGCCATCTACCCCTAACATACATATCCACTCCACCACAACGCAGACCTTCATCCTCCCTAGCCACACGTCCCCATCCACCATAACCCCGATCTTCATCCTCCCCAGCCACACACCTGTCCACATCCACCACCAACATTTACCCCGTAGGTACGTTTAAGCCTCTAGACTCTTCATACGGAACGCATCCCAATTCACCACACTTCTCACTCACCTGAGACTCAACACATGGTACAGCATTTATAGAGAGCAAGGGTTGGGTGCTAAAACCACCAGTCCCCACCACACACACACACACACACACACACACACACACACACACACACTACAGCAGCTGTGGTAGGGCCAGCCAACCACCAGTCCCCACCACACACACACACACTACAGCAGCTGTGGTAGGGCCAGCCAACCACCAGTCCCCACCACACACACACACACACACACTACAGCAATTGTGGTGGGGCCAACCAACCACCAGCCAACCACCAGACACACGATGCTCCTCACCACACACACACACACACACACTACAGCAGCTGTGGTAGTAGGGCCAACCAACCACCAGCCAACAACCAGACACAGAGCACAGTAGCTGTGGTAGGGCCAGCTAACCACCAGCCAACCACCAGGTCACACCACACACACACACACACACACACACACACACACACACACACACTACAGTAGATGTGGTTGGGCCAGCCAACCACCAGCAGCTGTGGTAGGGCCAACCAATCACCAGCCAACCACCAGACACAGAGCACAGCAAATGTGGATGTATATCAACCAGGCAGGGACCAGCTACTCACCCAGGAGTGTGCTGTTTGTGATGATCTGGAATATCTTGCCCGGGTCCATACTGGTGGTGGGTCTGGAGGTCGATAGATCGATGGGTGGGGGTGGGTCTGTCTGTAGGTCGATAGATCGATGGGTTGGGGTCTGTCTGTAGGTCGATAGATCGATGGGTTGGGGTCTGTCTGGAGGTCGATAGATCGATGGGTTGGGGGGGGTATGGTCTGTAGGTCGATAGATCGATGGGTGGGGGTGGGTCTGTAGGTCGATAGATCGATGGGTTGGGGGGGTGTGGTCTGTAGGTCGATAGATCGACAGATCTCAGGTTCGGAGCACGTCAGTAACCCAGGTGGGTCTCCATCTTCAGTAGGATCGTATACCACAAGGTGGTCACTCAATCCCTCTACTCTTTCAAAACAACAAAGTTCTTTGACAATATCAGTCTACAAGCTTTTCAAAAACGTCCAAAAAAAAAGAAAGAGAAGAAATCTGGCTTATCGTATGTCAGTCAATGGCTGGCGATAATGATTCTGTCTCTGTTTATCAAGCCGGACGTCAATCATGAGGTAATGAATATTCAAATATTCATATTCAAATATTCATCATGTCCATTTACGATCTCGACCCCCCCACAGAAACGACAGAGCCACGATAATACAAGTTTATGAAATCAAAAAAAGATATAAAAAAAATCCCTCATGCTGGTCTCTTAATATTCAAATTTAATATTTTTTCGTAATATTGTAAAAGACATAAAAATAAATTCTGACCCAAAATCTGCGACAATATTAATGAACTGTGTCTCGTCAATTATTCACATACGGTAATCACAGATACGATCTCTAAGAAAATATAATCTCTTTACTGATCAATCCAGATGAATATAATTCTGAGATCCAGTAACGTCTGATTAACGATGGTTTCAAGGGCTGTCTTCTACCCCCTCAGCCCGGGGTCTGTGGTTGATCAAAGGTGGTAATCATTATCGGGAAACATTCGTAATTGAAGTGGCTTCTCCGGTTATTTACATGAGACGCCAAGTTATAGAAAATGGTCCAAATATTCGTTTTCTTTCCTTGTCGTCTGTGTCTGTGTGCGTGTATGTCTGTATTTCATTTTTTGTCTATCTACGGGTGTGTGTATCTACTTACTCTACTTCGTCTGTGTGTGTGTGTGTGTGTGTGTGCGCTATTCCTATACCCTTACACTAACACAACCAACGAAACAAATACGTATGGCCACTGTCACAGACTACGGGTGGCTCCAGACAACAAAATGCTTTTTGAGTCTGTCCTTCACAAGATCCTCCTCACTGATGGCTAAATGTGTTCCCCCCTTGTCCTTCACACACACACACACACACACACCCGTCTATATCTTCTCTCCTGCCTCAGATGACAACCATTTCTATATAAACGCTAACAAAAAAAAAGATATAGCTATAGTTTTATATCTTCCTGTAATTATGTACGAAAAACCTTCGACTTTAACCTAATTTCCTTAAAATATGTAGAGTTTCTAAGTAAGAATTCGCAAATTATACGTTTGTGTCGTGTATTTATCATATACTTTTGTATTGACGTAAGTTACTTATAGTTATCATTATCAAACTATTTATTAATTTATAGTTATAGACGTCGAAATTCTTTTTGTATCAAACTGTTGATTTATCTATAGCTATAGAACCGTTTAACATTTATCTTAATGCTCCGTTTAACATTTATCTTAATGCTCTGTTAAGGACCGTTTAACATTTATCTTAATGCTCTGTTAAGGACCGTTTAACATTTATCTTAATGCTCTGTTAAGGGACGTTTAACATTTATCTTAATGCTCTGTTAAGGGACGTTTAACATTTATCTTAATGCTCTGTTAAGGGACGTTTAACATTTATCTTAATGCTCTGTTAAGGAGCGTTTAAAAAATTCTTGGGGTTGCTGACGAGACCCCGCCTATCCTCTCCAGCCGCGCCCCACGCCTCAGCGAGTGAGGTGGTGCATTTAAGTGATTCAACGCCACTCACAACACAGCGCCGCGCCCGCTGCCACGCCAATAGACACGGAAATACGGAACACGAGCCTTGACGGGGTGAGGCGTTGTGTCCCTAAGACACCAGCCAGCTCGTTGACGCTCGTTGCTGACTCGTGCGCCCGTTTGAAAGGTCGTTGGTGACTATGTACGCCCGTTTGAAAGGTCGTTGGTGACTATGTGCGCCCGTTTGAAAGGTCGTTGGTGACTATGTGCGCCCGTTTGAAAGGTCGTTGGTGACTATGTGCGCCCGTTTGAAAGGGCGTTGGTGACTATGTGCGCCCGTTTGAAAGGTCGTTGGTGACTATGTACGCCCGTTTGAAAGGTCGTTGGTGACTATGTGCGCCCGTTTGAAAGGGCGTTGGTGACTATGTGCGCCCGTTTGAAAGGTCGTTGGTGACTATGTACGCCCGTTTGAAAGGTCGTTGGTGACTATGTGCGCCCGTTTGAAAGGTCGTTGGTGACTATGTGCGCCCGTTTGAAAGGGCGTTGGTGACTATGTACGCCCGTTTGAAAGGTCGTTGGTGACTATGTGCGCCCGTTTGAAAGGTCGTTGGTGACTATGTGCGCCCGTTTGAAAGATGTGTTGTACCCATGACTTCAACCCCAAGTGTTTACCCTCATTTTCAACTCAGCGACCATGAAACGCGTTCTATTCGTTGTAAACTCCGATCAATCGACGTCAAATGAACTCAAATGCGTTCTCTTCGTTGTACACTCCGATCAATCGAGGCCAAATGAGCTTAAATGCGTTCTCTTCGTTGTAAAATCCCGATCAAATGACATCAAATGAACTCAGACGCATTCTCTTCAATGTAAACTCAGATCAAGCGAAGACATATGAATTCAAACGCGTTTTCTTCGTTGTAAACTTCGATCAATTCGACGTCATATGAACTACCAACATTCAAAGAGCTTCCTTCAGTTTTGATCACCTGTTTTTCCCCAACATATTTAAACTCAAATCCCCCCCTTTTTTTTTTTCTTTTTTAAGCAATGACTTTAGGTATCTCAACTTAAAAGCCCCTTTAGCACGAGAGTACGACCACCTCTGACGATGGTACGACCCTTGGGGCACGAAAGTACGACCTAAAAGCACGATGGTGCGAAAGTACGATCTTTCAGCACGACGGTATGACCCTAGAGCACGAAAGTACGACCTGTAACTAAGATGCTACGACACGAGAGTACGACCTTTCAGCATGACGGTGTACGACCCTTAAGCACGACGGTACGACCTTTGAACATAATGGCCCAACCCTTGAGCTCGTACGACCTTTAAGCACGATGGTATACGACCCTTGAGCACGCCAGTACGACCTTGAAGCACGATGGTATACGACCCTTGAGCACGCCAGTACGACCTTTAAGCACGATGGTATACGACACTTGAGCACGCCAGTACGACCTTTAAGCACGATGGTATACGACCCTTGAGCACGCCAGTACGACGTTTAAGCACGACGGTAACGACCCTTCGGCATAGGATGACCTGGCCTTCAATCTCTCATCATACAGGTCGGGTCAAAGGCCAAACTAACACACCAAAATCGCCATTACCGTCGTTCCTAAGGGGTCGTCCCGTCGTGTTCCTAAAGGCTCGTGCCGTCGTGCTCCTAAAAGCTCGTACCGTCGTGCTCCTAAGGTCGTACCGTCGTGTTCCTAGGCTCGTACCGTCGTACTTAAGCGGTCGAAGGAACCTCTAATTACCTTAACCTCGAAGAACAGAGCCACTGACAAACAGGTTGCGAAACACGAGGCAAAAATAATCACAAAATACGACGGTGTAGGAAGGGGCGGTAACTCGTTCCCTCGACGCCAGGAGGAAGGGGCTGGCTGAGGAGCGGAGCGCCACACAGCGTGACCTTCCCGCCCGATGCCGAAGACACTACTGAGCGGCGCGTGACAGAGGGAGGGAGGGAGCGTTGCGGGCGCTCGGTGTGTGTGTGTCAGGGAGAGCGAGCGCCAGCGACGACGACCAACGTGCGGGAAGCTTCGGACTGGCAATGTGGTCGCCTGGCTTCCAGCTCGCCTCGGCTGACGACGGGCCTCTCCCACCGCCGCGCACACGCACACACACACAACACACACACACACACACACACACAGGCACAGATACCTACACACACACACGCACACTCACGCAGACACACATACCCACACACACACTAACATGTACGCTCTCAACACAGTCACCCTAATACATTTATCTACACACACACACACACACACACACACACACACACACACACACACAGATATTCCTCCATGTCGAGGTGTTACCATTCAAACATCTATTTCTTTAAGAAACCCTGCACGACCGCGAGATCATACGACCCCCTTCACTGCTATGCTTACAAATGCCAAAATTACCATAAAACTCTTCGAAACAAATACGTATTACCAGACCAAAACTCCGCCTGCAAAAGTTCCAGACAATTACATTTGAGTAACAAAAAAAAGTACTAAAATACTTTGGAATTCCCTTGAATTAGAAGACTGTAATCCAAAGTTTACGAAAAAAATAAATCAATATTTTATTTAGAATTATATTTGATGGGTTATGACTCTTGCCATTTATTTAATATTTCGCGAGTGTGTACCGAGCAGACTTGATCATTAAGAGACCTCATTAACATGGTTCTAATTACTGTGACCATTATTACGCCATTTAATAAGTCTCTATAATGCTGCCGTGTCTCAAGTCTTGCATAGTGTGATACATCAGGTTTGTATATATAAAAAAAAATTTTAATACCTTATGACGCGTTCTGGCAATGGTAGAGGGATGAAGTAGATCAGCGGCGTTACTCTACTTACAAAGTAGATTACTTCGGGGTTTACTATTACTTAAGGACTGTGAATATTGGCTAAATTGTGATCAATACACTTTTGGATTACTTGAGGGATTTACACTTAAATATTAATCATCCCAACTTCTAAACTGATGAAGTTATTATCAAACATTTGAAACTAGAGTTTAGGTCTATAGAAACTTCAGGTTTAAACGCAAAACATACACGATCCTTAAGTGAAAACTCCTGACACTGAAGTTGGATAGATTAATTCAAATGCTTATGATGGGGAGGAAAAAAAAATAAAAGATCTGTTTAAACACTGGGTTAAAATAACGAGAGGGCTTTTGTAGTGTCTATCTCCTTCGAATGAAACTTTTTCCCCCACCTCACCCGAGACATTTTGATGGCTTATACCTTCAAAGGTTTGCTTGGTGGTAGTCCTAACGCGCTTGGTCAAGTACATCCCCTTCGTCAGTAGCCACAATGACTAACTTCAGCAACCACTACTCTTCCCTATGACCCCAGTGTTTTGGATAAATGGAAATGAATGAGACACAATCAGGAAATACGAACGGAAAAATAAGTAAGTGAATAAGTTAATGTTTTGACGACATGAACCATCATAAAGAATTAGAATACAAATGTTTACAATTTCAATTTTCTTATTTTTTAAATTTCTGTATAAATATCTATTCTATACGCAAAAAAATAAAACGTAATGAAAGCCTCTCCTTTTATAAATAAATTGTTATAAATAAATTATATAAATTTCTGCTTTTAGGGAGACTTAAGGAGACTTTTTTTTATGTCAAAGATAACATTTTGAATATAGCCAGGAACCTTTACATCACTCCGGGCAAGAATCTGATCTTTCGTGGGGGATCTTTCTGCAAAAAATGAAGTCCAGATCTTTCATATAAATGGTCAACACTTCCTTGTGAAGGCAGGGATCTCCCGCCCGTGCACTCATCCTGTGGCGCCTGTAAATCCCACGTGTTTTTCACAGCCAACAACATCCCTCCCTTTTATGGACGAACGCAACGTCGGTTTCAGCCATCGCCCCGACCAGGATAACGCTTCGTTTCAGCCATCGCTCCGACCAGGATAACGCTTCGTTTCAGCCATCGCTCCGACCAGGATAACGCCTCATTTCAGCCATCGCTCCGACCAGGATAACGCTTCGTTTCAGCCATCGCTCCGACCAGGATAACGCCTCGTTTCAGCCATCGCTCCGACCAGGATAACGCTTCGTTTCAGCCATCGCTCCGACAAGGATACACCAAACCAAAATACTAACACTGTGTCAAACCCTCGACATGACACCCTCGACAGCATTATACACGACATACGATGACACCAGGGAAGTACAATGAGGTTCCATAAGAGCCAATGACCACCCACCTCCCTCCTCCAGCCATGGTTTCATTCCATACGTTCCAAAGTTTCAGGTCATCTTACTATGCTCTCATTGGTCGTCTCGTAACTTTAGAGGAACTTTATTTTTTTCCCCCACCTCCTCATCAGGGAGTTGACAGAGGGGGAACTTAAGACTGGCTGTGTTTAACTTCCTCTGCATCTCTCGTGTGTGTTGAGGAAATCTATACTTCCGGGTGAACCATACATGTTTGTTTCGACTTACAGATGGATGCCAAATTGCTTGAGTCGCGTGGCGTTCCACTACAACGTATTTCAAGTAAATCATTTGCAAAATTGAGGAAAGTTAGAGTAAAAAAAAAAGGGGGATTAATTGACTGGTTTAGCACATAGGTACGGATATAGAATATATATATATATATATATATATATATATATATATATATATATATATATATATATATATATATAAGTGCCTCGATGTCGGTGTTGGAAATTCTTAAAAGTGTCATAGTGTTACAGAAACTTCCCCTTTCTCCTGCCTGGTGGTGTGTGAAAGGGAGCGCAAACACTTGTCTTGATCCCATAATAAAAAAAGGGAGACACACTCACAATCCACGGGCACCCGGCGGTACTCAGCGAAAGGGAGAGAGCAAGGGAGATCATACCTGGTCCTAGGGAGATTATCTCTACCGAGGCGATGCATAAGTACTGAAAGCGTCTCATCTCTTAAAGCGAACCAACATCTCATCCAGGCTACAAAAAGCCCCACTATCCAGCAATCTGCTTCAATGGTGTTCATAAAAATATACAATAATGAAGGCAAAAAAATCTTTCAAAATCTGCTTAAAGCAAAATTAGGTTATCGTTCTGATAAGCAGTCCTTGCCAATTATTCACTGGCAAGTTGCAGTACCACTGACATATACAGTAATCTGTAAGTTGTACATAAAGAAATAAATAATGTATATAAAACACCAAAAAGAATGTAAAAAAGTTTGAAAAATAGTATAGTTCATGGAAACAGCAAGTGATCATTCTGAGGAGTGACTTCACTAACAAGCAGTAGTGTCTCTATGGCAGCCAGTCTGACTCAAGTCACAGCGGACATACAAACCACATTCTTATCTTGCATAAACAGTCCAATGCAAACTATGAACAAAAAGTGCCAAACTGTGTTGTTTGCCTCTGAGAAGAGGAAGAGAAAGAGCACCAGATTGGACATATTTCTTAACATTCTCAGATGTTGCCACACTGGTCGACATGGTGATGCTATCAGCAGAGCTCTTGGTTTGCCCATTACATTGGTGAAAATAGTTATGAGTTCACAAGAAAGGTGAGGCAGTATGCCCACATGACACCTTTAAGTGCAAAGGTCATGGAACTGAAGGTGAAGTTAACGAGAACACGCAGTAATTGAAGAGCATGGAAGACGTGGAAGATGTACCCAGAGAGGAAGAGGATCTCATACTAAAGTTTGGTTGTGGAAGGACGTGGACGAGGTGCTGGGTGGAGAGCGCGCTGGAGGACGGGTTCGGCAAATGAGGAAGAAGACCGATTTCGACGATGAAGGCCTGCACTGTGGCTGAGAGATTGACTTGAGGAGGCAGAAGTGATATTGTGACAGTGATTGTGTCAGCGTCGCGTCGCCTCGCCGCAGTGTATCGAGACAGACTTCCCCAGAACTTTTAAAGGGGAAGTAAATGTTTATAGTTGTGTTAATGGAGTGATAGTTTTCATGCATGGTGTTTTTGACAAGAAAATAGTGAAGTTGGAGAAAAATGTAGCTTAGACATTGAAGCTTATTGACACAGTGGTGAAATTGATGAGAACTGCTATTGACGTTTGTGTGAATAAATTGTACATTTCCTTTTCCATAGCCAGAGGTTGAACCATTATGTGACATTCATTCATTTTTTTTTTTTTTCATTCATTTCAAGCTAAAAGTTTGTTTCTAAATTGTTCTTACATTTTTCATATGTATATATATGTATGTGTGTGTGTGTGTGTGTATGTGCATATGTGTGTGTGTGTGTGTGTGTGTATATGTATATATATATGTATATTATCCCTGGGGATAGGGGTGAAAGAATACTTCCCACGTATTCCTCGCGTGTCGTAGAAAGCGACTAGAGGGGACGGGAGCGGGGGGCCGGAAATCCTCCCCTCCTTGTATTAACTTTCTAAAATGGGAAACAGAAGAAGGAGTCACGCGGGGAGTGATCATCCTCCTCGAAGGCTCAGAGTGGGGTGCCTAAATGTGTGTGGATGTAACCAAGATGTGAAAAAAGGAGAGATAGGTAGTATGTTTGAGGAAAGGAACCTGGATGTTTTGGCTCTGAGTGAAACGAAGCTCAAGGGTAAAGGGGAAGAGTGGTTTGGAAATGTCTGGGGAGTGAAGTCAGGGGTTAGTGAGAGGACAAGAGCAAGGGAAGGAGTAGCAATACTCCTGAAACAGGAGTTGTGGGAGTATGTGATAGAATGTAAGAAAGTAAATTCTCGATTAATATGGGTAAAATTGAAAGTTGATGGAGAGAGGTGGGTGATTATTGGTGCATATGCACCTGGGCATGAGAAGAAAGATCATGAGAGGCAAGTGTTTTGGGAGCAGCTAAATGAGTGTGTTAGCGGTTTTGATGCACGAGACCGGGTTATAGTGATGGGTGATTTGAATGCAAAGGTGAGTAATGTGGCAGTTGAGGGAATAATTGGTATGCATGGGGTGTTCAGTGTTGTAAATGGAAATGGTGAAGAGCTTGTAGATTTATGTGCTGAAAAAGGACTGATGATTGGGAATACCTGGTTTAAAAAGCGAGATATACATAAGTATACTTATGTAAGTAGGAGAGATGGCCAGAGAGCGTTATTGGATTACGTGTTAATTGACAGGCGTGCGAAAGAGAGACTTTTGGATGTTAATGTGCTGAGAGGTGCAACTGGAGGGATGTCTGATCATTATCTTGTGGAGGCTAAGGTGAAGATTAGTATGGGTTTTCAGAAAAGAGGAGTGAATGTTGGGGTGAAGAAGGTGGTGAGAGTAAGTGAGCTTGGGAAGGAGACCTGTGTGGGGAAGTACCAGGAGAGACTGTGTACAGAATGGAAAAAGGTGAGAACAATGGAAGTAAGGGGAGTCGGGGAGGAATGGGATGTATTTAGGGAATCAGTGATGGATATATATATATATATATATATATATATATATATATATATATATATATATATATATATATATATATATATATATATATATCACGAAATAGGTTCTTTAATAGACAATGAAAGTGATATATGATAACGGACACATACATATTATACGTTGTCGCTGTCTCCCGCGATAGCGAGGTAGCGCAAGGGTACAGACGAAAGAATGGCCCAACCCATCCTTCATCCATTCTCTTCGAAACCCCGCCACACATGAAAAATTCACCCCTCCCCCCGCGCACGCGCGAGGTTGCGCCAGGAAAAGACATCAAAGGACACATTCGTTCACACTGCCTTTAGCTGTCATGTGTAATGCACCAAAACAACACACACACACACACACACACACACACACATATATATATATATATATATATATATATATATATATATATATATATATATATATATATATATATATTGAGACTATACGAGAACCTAAGGAGGAAGTGTAAATGATCAGATCGTAAACGGATAGACTCAGCGTAGAGAGAGAGAGAGAGAGAGAGAGAGAGAGAGAGAGAGAGAGAGAGAGAGAGAGAGAGAGAGAGAGAGAGAGAGAGAGAGAGAGAGGAGAAAACGTAATAAAGGCCAGGTAAATTCACCCCTGGCTATCATTTACAAATGCTCGAATTTCATTCCATGAATCCTGTCATGAAGAATGATTTACAGTTTACTGGAAAATTTACATCCAGTCACAGCAGGTGAGTGTCAGCCTTCAGTATAGCGCAACAAGAATTCACACGCGTTCCAGGATTATATATATATATATATATATATATATATATATATATATATATATATATATATATATATATATATATATATATATATTTCATGTGTGGCGGGGTGGCGACGTAAATGGATAAAGGCAGAAAGTATGAGAACCTTCGCCCCTCCACCCAGTGACTCACTTCCCCGGGGATAGGGGGAGAAAGAATACTTCCCAGGCATTTCCCGCATGTCGTAGAAGGCGACTAAAGGGGACGGGAGCGGGGGGCTAGAAACCCTCCCCTCCTTATATCTTAATTTTCTAAAAGGGGAAACAGAAGAAGGAGTCACGTGGGGAGTGCTCATCCTCCTCGAAGGCTCAGACTGGGGTGTCTAAATGTGTGTGGATGTAACCAAGATGAGAAAAAAAGGAGAGATAGGTAGTGTGTTTGAGGAAAGCAACCTGGATGTTTTGGCTCTGAGTGAAATGAACCTCAAGGGTAAAGAGGAAGAGTGGTTTGGGAATGTTTTGGGAGTAAAGTCAGAGGTTGGTGAGAAGACAAGAGCAAAGGAAGGAGTAGCACTACTGAAACAGGAGTTCTGAGAGTGTAAGAAAGTAAACTCTAGACTGATATGGGTAAAACTGAAAGTGGATGGAAAGAGATGGGTGATTATTGGGGCCAATGCACCTGGGCATGAGAAGAATGATCATGAGAGGCAAGTAATTTGGGAGTAGCTGAGTTATCATTCTATCTCAGTGATGAGTCGCCAAATCATTAGCTGAGCAGAACCGAACACACTATATACTTCAACACTACTTGGATGGTTCAAACTCCAGGACGTTCTTCTTGAAGCCTTGCAGTCGTCATTTGTTTACCAGAACCAATGTAAAGGACGTCATGATCTGTATTTTTTTTGGAGGGGAGGAAGACGACGAAGCGAGGCCTCATCACACGCATCATCAAACACCCGTGGGCGATCTTCACGAACCAAATACCCATTCGCTAAACCGCAATTCTCGACGTATGATCACCTGATGTCGTGTTTATCATTTTCTTCCTCAAAAAGGGGTGTGATGGTGCAGCAATTCTCGACGTATGATCACCTGATGTCGTGTTTATCATTTTCTTCCTCAAAAAGGGGTGTGATGGTACAGCAATTCTCGACGTATGATCACCTGATGTCGTGTTTATCATTTTCTTCTTCAAAAGGGGGGGTGATGGCAACAGTGTTATCCATCTGGATGTATATGCAGATGTGACGGTAGTGGTGGTGGTGGTGGTGACGTTGCGAATTCCAGTATTCGAGCTGACGTCTGGGGTGACCTGGAATGCCAATGACGCACCACTGGATCAATGGTGTTCCTCTCGAGGCGCCTTCACCAGGGCGTTGGCGTTAATGAGAGCCTGGACGGGCCACTCACGCCCCCCTGACATCCATTGTTGGCGGAAACTGTGCCTCTCAGAGCGCCGTCCACCCTCCTCATGTCCGACACGGGTTTCCACTTAACCCCAGCAGCAGCAACTCCTTCCATCTTATGTAGTCCGACGCTGTGTGTGTGTGTGTGTGTGTGTGTGGGACATCTGCATAAGGTTCCCTCCGTCTCACAGTAGTGAGGGTACTGTGCAGTGGGCTCCAACCACACTGTCGTATGACGCAGATGTAGAGGCCATCTCTTGTGTATGGATCTCGTCATGATTGTCTATCCTTATCATAACCCGTCATGGCTCTTGAGGTCCACAGATGTTCTTAGTTCACCGGCGTATATCAAGAATATGGTGCATGGCAGACGTTTATTTCCGTGTACCATTTCAGTCTACTGGACTTTAGTTACTAAAGGGTAACTCCTAATTGAACAACAGAGCTTTCAAAGCTGTGACACGAAAACCTACAAGCAACGAATGAAGCCTATGAATATATATATATATATATATATATATATATATATATATATATATATATATATATATATATATATATAGACACTGTCTGAATGCGTGAATGAAACGAGACACAAATATTATGGTAATGCTCAAATCAACCCAAGTCATTTACAGCAATATGAACGAGTGAAACTTTGAAGATATTGTTCCATACACCATGTACGCTGCTTTTATCGATTTGGAAAAACGTATGACGTGGAGGTAACCAAAGCTGTATGATAGAAGATGTTATGGATGTACGAGGTTCAGTGAAGTTCCAAAAGGCAGTGGAAAGTGTTTTTAGTGGGAGAAAGTGTGTGTGTGTGTGTGTGTGTGTGTGTGTGTGTGTGTGTGTGTGTGTGTGTGTGTGTGTGTGTGTGTCGGAAGGAAGAGACAAGGCGAGTGGGTCCAGGCGAAGGTGGGTCTGTGTGACCCAAAATGTGATGTCACCATGGCTGTTTAATCTGCTCCTGAATGGGATTGTAAGGAAGGTAAGTGTGAGGGGTCTGGAGAGAGAGAGAGAGAGAGAGAGAGAGAGAGAGAGAGAGAGAGAGAGAGAGAGAGAGAGAGAGAGAGAGAGAGAGAGAGGTGGAAGCAGGCCTGTAGGATGCGTAAGGTGGAGAGGGACGAGACCATACAGTTTAAATGTGTGTTTGAATGGTGGGGACCTGAAGTTCATGGAGTGTTTTAGACGTCGCATGCCATCGTAGGGGTGAAGTCAGCCACAGGCAAGGAGAAGGGGTTAAGGTCATAGGTACATTTGGTGAGTGTATGGCAGGAAAGGTCAATGCTCATAGGGTAAAGGTAGGAAAGTACAACAATATCGACACAGTTCAGTACGAGGAAATGGCTGGTTATGATGGCTATATGCTACAACTCATGTCACCATCTGTTCCATCACTACCTACAACATTTGTCATCACCCACAACCACTCCCATCACCACGCACAACCCATCCTCCATCACCCTCCATCACCACCTACAACCCACCTCCATCACCACCTACAACCCACTCCCATCACCACGCACAACCCACCCTCCATCACCCTCCATTACCACCTACAACCCACCTCTATCACCACCTACAACCCACCCTCCATCACCACCTACAACCCATCTCGATCACTACCTAAAACCCACCTCCATCACCACTTACAACTTTTTCCATCACATAAAACCTACTGACACCACCTTCCACCAATCCCCAACTCCTTCCACCAATTTCCAACAATGAGAAATGGAAATACTATATTCTTTTTGTGAGTCAATTTCACTTGGAGACTCAAGAGATTCATATTCGCTGTCAGGTGTTACCGGACTCCACCTGCTGGAGGTCACACCGCGAGTGAAAATTCACTTTTGGCGAGGTCGTAGCACTGAGAATACAGTCTCGTTCAAGAACTTCTCCTTCTACAGGCGTCTACATTCCCCTGCTACGGGGAGTAGCGCAGCCTTGTGCTGGGGTAACACCAGGCCTCCTTCATGGACACCGATGCACAGATAAATATATAATTAAGTATATTAAGTAATTAAGTATATTAAGTAAATTATTGGTCATGGCTGAAGGGGAAGGCAGCACTTAACTGCAGTTCACGCCACCACGGCTCAGGCATGAAGGGGAAAAATGCGCGTCAGGTTCATTATCTATTTTTTTTCCCCCTGGGGTGTGCGAAAGGGAGACGGTGAGTGTGTGTGTGGGGGAGGGGGAGAGATAGATAGATAAATAGATAGATAAATAGATGGACAGACAGACAGATAGATAAAGAATTGATAGATAGATAGATAGAGAGATAGAGATAGAGATAGATAGATAGATAGATAGATAGAGAGAGAGAGAGAGAGAGAGAGAGAGAGAGAGAGAGAGAGAGAGAGAGAGAGAGAGAGAGAGAGAGAGAGAGAGAGGATGTATGTAAGCGACAGGACAGACACACTTTGCCGTCATGCCAGCGTAATGAGTAGCGACACACCAAGGTCGTGCTGTCTTTTTTTCTCTCTCTTTCTTTCTCTACCGAACCCTTCCCACTCTCCCTCACAGGTCTTAAATTCTGACTAATGGCTCGTATATCCTTTCTTTCCCCCACCACCTTCTCCCTTCCCCACAAAACACTGTCTAAGTGACTTCCAAGTGTGTCTTGCACACACACACACACACACACACTGTGGATGGAGTTATTTATAATATACCCTTCCACAAAATTTTTTTTTCTGGAGCAATTTCTTTATATAAATTTCTCGAGCGTACGATCAATACGTCCCTCTCCATATACATTATGGTGTGAAAAACATTTTTTTCCCTTTTTCTTCTCAGCGTCAGGGGAAAAAAATATGTGGTCTCAGGGTGACTGGACACACACACACACACACACGGGGCGTCAGTAGAATAGTTAAAAAAGAGACAAACTTTACCTCACCTCTGCCTGCCTCCGTGTGTGCGGTGAGTCAGCCAGGCCTGGCCTGGCCTGGGAGGAGGAGAAGGTCGCCTGCCTCCTCAGCACACACACACACACGTCTGTGCCTTGCGAGGGAAGACGTGGCTCCTCTACAACGTGGGAGACATGGTGTGAGTACAGTCCTCCCTCCCTCCCTCCGCTTGGGGAGAGAGAGAGAGAGAGAGAGAGAGAGAGAGAGAGAGAGAGAGAGAGAGAGAGAGAGAGAGAGAGAGATTAAATACAAGATGACCTTCTTTGGGGCTAGCAATAGGAGGCAAGGTAAAAGAAGCCAAAATATCAAGTATTTCCACTTAAGACGTTGTAGAACAGCGAACTGACACTGCCGAGTGTTGTACAGTCTTCCCATTGGAAGAGATACCCAGTGTTGCTCATCAGCACGAACACAGTACTAGAACACAGTGTATATACATATGTATATACACTGTATATACATATGTATGTGTATATACATACACATACACATATATATGTGTATATACATATGTATATACATAAATGCCCACACACGCACATATACATTTCAACGTATACATCCATATACATACACAGACATATACATATATATATACATATGGACATATTCATACTTGCTGCCTTCATCCATTCCCGTCGCCACTCCGCCACACGTGAAATGGCAGCCCCCTACCCTCACGAGTGTTTCCCAGGAAGGTCGACACAGCAGAGCACTACGGCACGGTAATACTAGGGTTAAGAAAACACGGTCATACTGCAGCTAACGTGTAATCGTAACGTGTATATTCCTAGGACGCGTATCTATCTATCTATTATCTATCTCTGCCTGTCTCTTGTTACGACGCGAGTGAAAAGTCACTCTTGGCTTAGCTGTATGATTGTCAGTTGACGAAATAGAGTACATACTCGTCAGAGAACTTCTCACATCAAAAGGGATCCACCCTCTCCCTGCTCCAGAATGTAGCGCATCCTTCGGGCTGCAGAAACCCCTAGGAACGGGTCCTACGCTAATTGTAATCATACAGATAGATAATAGAATTACACACACACACACACACGCACACACACACACACACACACACACACACACACACACATACACACACACGCTACCTATACGATTCTAATCATACTGTCGCCAAGTTAAATACTTATGCAGACCCGAGGGCCGCAGACAAGAACATATCAACTCTTAGTCTCCCTCACCCTTCGTCCCCAGCGAGCTAGACTCTCGCCACGAGCCATCTGTCTCGCCCCGGGACGAGACCGAGGCCCTGGCGAGATCTGGAAATTGGACAACGCTAAGGAGATGTATCCAGCGTTGCCGTTCCTTGTTTACACAGCAGGTGTGTGTGTGTGTGTGTGTGTGTGTGTGTGTGTGTGTGTGTGTGTGTGTGTGTGTGTCGCATTCCTCTGCACGATTCTTCCCCTCAACCAAACTTCTTTGATAAATGACAAACTTTTGGAGGAGGAGGAGGAAGGGAGAAGGGAGAGAGGGGGCGTATCATTGTCTGCTGAAGCCTCGCGGTGTTTCAGGAGGAGAAATACTGCTGCAACGCAGGGGACAAAGATGATAAGCTCAGCTCTGTGTCTTCATTCCGTCGTAAGCTGGTACTAAACAAAAACAACAGGTTACCCGCTACTGACCATCCGATAACTACAGTGAAGATAAGAGTTTAGATATGGCATTGGCAGGTAGTCATTGTCTTCAAGTTGAATGACAGCCTCCATCCCATTACCAGCGCGTGTGTTCCCCCATCCTCAGGACGAAAATGGGAGGGACAATACGAAGCTGCGCTGTGTCGCAAGGCAAATCGTATTCTAACTCCACTGTGTTGTGATGGATTGCATTTAGTTCCGCGTTTACCTGAGGTTGGATCGGATTATTATAGAATTTAGGCTTGTATGAGCCAAGCACTGGAGCTTGTGAGTCTATTCAATGCTCCTCTTTTACCTGGAGTGTAGGACATTAGTGACAGCAGTCATTCGGGGAATAAACAGAGTGTAACACTTTATAAGAAGATAAAACTTTTCTGAAGTCCGCACCAACCAACACTTCTGTTTATCATCAAACTCGTGATCACAACATATTCGGACTTTCTTAGAACCATGTATGTCTTGCAGCACAACCCCTCCTTCATTATTTCAGCTACAGTTGCCTCAACTTCCAGGGAATCAAGAAACACTAGCTACAGTTGCCTCAACTTCCAGTGAATCAAGAAACACTAGCTACAGTTGCCTCAACTTCCAATGAAGTAAGAAACACTAGCTACAGTTGCCTCAACTTCCAGTGAATTAAGAAACACTAGCTACAGTTGCCTCAACTTCCAGTGAATTAAGACACACTAGCTACAATTGCCTCAACTTCCAGTGAAGTAAGAAACACTAGCTACAGTTGCCTCAACTTCCAGTGAATTAAGAAACACTAGCTACAGTTGCCTCAACTTCCAGTGAATTAAGACACACTAGCTACAGTTGCCTTAACTTCCGATGAATTAAGAAACACTAGCTACAGTTGCCTCAACTTCCAGTGAATTAAGACACACTAGCTACAGTTGCCTCAACTTCCAGTGAATTAAAGACACTGACGCTACACATCTGGCCGTGGTTCCAGGAAGGTAAAACACTGACGCTACACATCTGGCCATGGTTCCAGGAAGGTAAGAGACCGACAGCATAAATTCCGTTGGGGCTCCGAGGATAAATGAGGCTCCAGGCAAGACAGTGAAGAACTACGTCCATCAACAAGTTTCACATTGCCCCTGGAATTTCACTGATGACTCGCCCATCAGTGTTGGGTCGACAGCGGCTGATCTGCTCATGGGGTGACACGCGGCACACGCTCATGGAACACTGTGTTGACGATCCATGAGTGTTTATGATACCGTCATGCTGCGTTTTAATCCCGGGAGTGCGTGTTGTGTTGAGAGCGGCAGTGATCTCTGATCCCCGTCAAACGCAGAATTTCGAGTCATGGATTCCAGAATGCTGCTGAGGGCGGCCACAATGACCGGATGAAGTACTAAAGATACTGGGGATTCCAGGCGTCCTTCTTGAGCATTCCAGGTGTTGTGGATCTCCAGTTAATGCCTTGGGATTCCTATGGTAAGAAGATTCCTGGAACATTTCCGTGGATGATTTTAATACTTGAGGATATCGTGTGTTAAAGTCTTTCAGCTCCTAAGCCCCAGTAATTGCCTTGAGTATCTGGATCATTAGAAGAATCGCACTACCATCTTGAGGATTCCAGAGGGTGTCAATCCCTTGTTACCAGCGTATGGATCCCATTGCTTACTGTCTTGGGGAAGAGGGGGTTTCCAGGAGACGAGGATCTTCTAATGTCGTCTTGAGGATCTTATGCACTGAGAATGCTGGATGACCCCACTGAGGTCTCCTGGACTGAGAATGCTGGATGACCCCACTGAGGTCTCCTGGACTGAGAATGCTGGATGACCCCACTGAGGTCCCCTGGACTGAGAATGCTGGATGACCCCACTGAGGTCCCTTGGACTGAGAACGCTGGATGACCCCA
The DNA here is from genome assembly GCF_036320965.1 of Panulirus ornatus. Classification (NCBI taxonomy): domain Eukaryota; kingdom Metazoa; phylum Arthropoda; class Malacostraca; order Decapoda; family Palinuridae; genus Panulirus; species Panulirus ornatus. The sequence goes on along the minus strand of NC_092287.1, from coordinate 20,812,708 downwards.
CTGAGGTCTCCTGGACTGAGAATGCTGGATGACCCCACTGAGGTCTCCTGGACTGAGAACGCTGGATGACCCCACTGAGGTCTCCTGGACTGAGAATGCTGGATGACCCCACTGAGGTCTCCTGGACTGAGAATGCTGGATCACCCACTGAGGTCTCCTGGACTGAGAATGCTGGATCACCCCACTGAGGTCTCCTGGACTGAGAATGCTGGATGACGCCACTGAGGTCTCCTGGACTGAGAATGCTGGATGACCCCACTGAGGTCTCCTGGACTGAGAATGCTGGATGACCCCACTGAAGTCTCTTGGACTGGAATGCTCGTCTTCCAGACCCTTACTTTTACGCCATGAGGATCTCTGATGTCGAAGATTTCGATGACCATCCGGGGAACGCGAAGTGTTTTGGATGTACGGCGTAGCAAAGGAACACATAATACTCCACTGATTCTCTCTCTCTCTCTCTCTCTCTCTCTCTCTCTCTCTCTCTCTCTCTCTCTCTCTCTCTCTCTCTCTCTCTCTCCCCCGCCTCCATCTCTTCTCCCGACCCACTTTAATTCTCCACCCATCTCTCACAGACTCTTAATCACGCCTCGACATTCCCATGTCCTTACCAGATTTTCCCCTCTTAACATTCTCGTCCCGAGAAGTTTAGTTTCCAAGTAATTCGCGTTGTTAATGACCGTCATTTGGGCTACCCGGTAATTAAGAAGAGAATAATGATAAGTACTTAAAACGATTAAGGTAACAGTAATGTAAGTCCACACACAAGAAAAAAGAGAAAAACTGTTGAGGGTAATGGAATTACTTTCTAATGGCATTGGGAGACGTTTACACGCAAACATTTACAGATTTACATCCTTAAGAGCATTTCATTTACAGCCCCCCCTCCTTCATCTTCCATCCTTTTACATTCCAGACCCCCTCCTTCCCACGGACTCACATCCACACCTCACCAGTGGGTCTGGAGCCTGTGGTCTGGAGGCCTCTGGAGGCTCAGGCCTGGAAAGCGTCATGGTGTTGATGCTCCCAGTGAGGAGGGAGCGAGAGAGAGCTCGGGAGGTGAAACAGTGGGGGGTCATGAAGGCGAAGACAGCGAGGAAGGAGTGCCTCAAAAACGGGCTCTGCATAGTCAAGTGTATCTGGAGAAGTGGAGAGGAAGGGGGGACAGTGCAGGTTATATGTATGATGAGAGAGAGAGAGAGAGAGAGAGAGAGAGAGAGAGAGAGAGAGAGAGAGAGAGAGAGAGAGAGAGAGAGAGAGAGAGAGAGAAAGAGAGAGAGAGAGAGAGAGAGAGAGAGAGAGAGAGAGAGAGAGAGAGAGAGAGAGAGAGAGAGAGAGAGAGAGAGAGAGAGAGAGAGAGAGAGAGGCAATCAAAGTGACATATCCTCGTGTAATCTGATATTAAGTTCAATGCCAGGGCTATATTTCTCGTTAACACTTCTTCCCATCTCCCCTCCCTCTTGGTCACAGAAGAATCAATCTATCATAATCATGACCTCGCCAGGGGTTCTGGGGAAGGAGGAGGGAGGAGGCTGGTGTTGAGGACTTAATCCTACAAATTATATAGGGGAGGATTTGACTGCCAGGGAGCAAGGAATATTGATTAGCTTACTCAAAGTACTGCCAACCTGATTGGATTCGGTGTGATTCAGCTGCCTAGCTGATTCAGTACTGTGCAGTTCAGCTGTCCAAGAACTTTTAGCTGATCTGATTCGATATGATTTAGCTGTAGAAAAAAAAACTTTAAGCTGATTTGATACTGTATAATTTAGCTGTCCAGAAACTACCAGCTAACCTGATACTATATAATTTAGCTGTCCAGAAACTACCAGCTGACCTGATACTATATAATTTAGCTGTCCAGAAACTACCAGCTAACCTGATACTATATAATTTAGCTCCAGAAACTTCCAGCTGATCTGATACTATATAATCCAGCTGTTCAAGAACTTCCAGCTGACCTGATACTATACAATTTAGCTGTCCAGAAACTTACAGCTAACCTGATACTATATAATCCAGCTGTCCAAGAACTTCCAGCTAACCTGACAATACATGATTTCAACAATACGTCTTCGATGTTGAGGTGGCGAACTTCCTCTTCATAGAAAAACAAAATGACCCAGGAAGATCAACTGGAGAATTTAGTGTTTCTATCACCATCTCAATACCTATGGTGAATCCAGTCCTCCACGTAGTGGGTTGAACACGTTCACAAATCAAAGCTCTCCAGCTGACTGGAAGCCTCCTTTATATTTCCCCAGAACACAAATCCGTGAGTCCACAATTTCCCACAGAGCTATATGACCTATCGCCATCATCGTAATCCTGAGTTAACTCCCGCGAAAATTGCCTAGTGTTGAAGTAGGTCTTCCACAGGAAGATAGCAAGTTCCATACACCTTCAAGTAGGAGTGTGATGATGACCCGTCTACCATCATGTGTCGTTAGATTTCATCTGTCGCAACTCAGGGTGACGCACGATCACTCTGGCCCTCACCCTCTATGACTTCGACCACATCCACCACATGACTTCGACCACGTCCACCACACCACCTCATAACCATCAGCAAAAGCCAACGCCCCTGGGACCATCTACTGACGACTGGAACCTTGATTAACAGGAGACGACCCAGAAATTAAGCCTTAATGAGTTCTTACAGACAAGAGCCACACAACCAGCAGCAACCTTAAGAGCATAAATTACGATAAGAAAAAGGATAGAATATATATGTCATTAGAATGTGAGGCGCTTCTTCAGCACGACGTAACGAGGCAAAGTGCCACGTCTTCATTTTTGCGACGCTGAAGTTGGTCATGCGGTAACAGACGATCGAACTCCCCACCAACTGGCTGGTCTGCACGACCTCACAAACTGGCTACGTGGGTCTGAGAACTTCTAGTGGAGTGGCGATTTTTTTTTGGGGGAAAAAAAGATGTAATGTTCTCTCTTCCTTCTCTTATTAGAGGAGATAGAAGAACGAGAATGACGAAGGTGACAGTTCAACGAACGGTTTAAACACTCAAGAGTAAAGCCAGCCAGCGTCTTGAAATCTCACACTGCCGACGGGCGATATCAAACAACACATCGATGCTCATTCCTCCAAAAAAAAAAGAAGATAATCTTGTTGCATCTGAGCAATGGACAAGCCTACAGGATAAGATGGTAAATGAAGAATAAAATCCCTCCGCATCCTAGTATTTAACATAGATTAGAACTATCAAGTGTTTACATAAGGTGGAATAAAGAGAAGGAAGGGGACTTGTTGAATTGGCAGTGTCAAGTTAGCATAAAGTTAACAAAGTTAAAGTCTTACTGTACAGTGACTCTACTCCACAAGTCTGTCTAGCGAGAGCTTGATGACACTATGAGGCACCATGACAGACTGCCACATCATCACTACGCGAGAGTCTGACAGTATAAGGGACCGTGACAGAATACTGCATCATCACTACACGAGGGCCTGACACTATGAGGCACCGTGACAGAATACCACATCATCACTACACGAGAGCTAGACAGTATGAGGCACCGTGACAGACTGCCACATCATCACTATACGAGGGCCTGACACTATGAGGCACCGTGACAGAATACCACATCATCACTACACGAGAGCTAGACAGTATGAGGCACCGTGACAGAATACCACATCATCACTATACGACTCCATGGACACAGACCTCTCAAAACAGATCCGCTTCGTAACGTATGGGAAGGGAGGAGACTCTTGGCTGCTCTATCCTTACCTCATCCCCGACCTTACCTCACTCCTCTCAGAAACGGGAATAGACAGAGTTCAAAAAACAGTTAACCTGTGGATCAATGAACTCTCTATTATCCACCTATCCCCACGCATCCTGGTAGTCTACCTACCAGCCAGATGTAGGGAGGTATCGATGGTGTGGGTGGCCAGCCAGCTGGATACACACGGCCCCGTGGTTGTAATCCTATTCGGAGACATTCCCTGTCACCCCCGAGTCCTACAAGACGAGCTAATGATGGGTTTTACACCCTCGTTTTCTGCAGATATCGAGGCCTATTATCAATAGTGATGATGGTCCGATATTGGCCAGGACGCGGGTAACTTAACTGCTCCTTAAAATAGGAGGCGGGGGTGTGTTCGACGCTGATGGGAAAATCAATAGGCAATAGTTAATGAATACTTCTATATGTCAGGTGTTATCTCTTTCCCCCCCCCCCCCCCTCAATACATGATCGCCGTTTCCCGCCTTAGCGAGATGGGCGCCGAGAACAGACGAAGAAAGGACCACATCCACTCATATCTAGTCTTCAGCTGATGTGCGTAATGTACCGAAAACCACAGCTTGGGAAAGACGGTACGACCCTCGATAAAGACGGTACGACCCTTGAGTATGACGGTACAGCACTTAAGAGTGACTCTTGAGCACGACAGTACGACCCTTGAGTACGACGGTACGGCACTCCAGTGTGACCCTTGAGCACGACGGTACGACCCTTGAGTACGACGGTACGGCATTCCAGTCTGAGCCTTGAGCACGATGGTACGACCCTTGAACACGACGGTACGACCCATGCAGTGTGACGGACAAGATCCACCACAAAGGCTTTTGTGGTAGATAACTATTAACCCAACCCAGCTGCAGTGAATGAAGTTAATATGTTTTAGATCAGTGAAGAAAACAAAACTGCTCACACATTATACAAATGAGGATGTCTTCGCGTTGCTGTTATACTCCCAGTTCAACCATCATCCTCCCGTATATATATATATATTTCTTTTTCTTTCATACTATTCGCCATTTCCCGCGATAGCGAGGTAGCGTTAAGAACAGAGGACTGGGTCTTTGAGGGAATATCCTCACCTGGCCCTCTTCTCTGTTCCTTCTTTTGGAAAAAAAAAAAAAAAAACCGAGAGGGGAGGATTTCCAGCCTCCCGCTCCCTTCCCTTTTAGTCGCCTTCTACGACACGCAGGGAATACGTGGGAAGTATTCTTTCTCCCCTATCCCCAGGGAATAATATATATATATATATATATATATATATATATATATATATATATATATATATATATATATATATATATATATATATATATATATATATATATATATATATATATATATATATATACACTCCACTCTCAACCTAACTCTCACAAACTGTGCTTCCCTATTTTCCTCATCCACTTCACCTCCAAGACCATCATCGTAATGGTGGCAGATGGCACGACCGAAGATCTCTCAGAGCCGGACACCCCCAGCTGCTATCATGGTGAGCCCCATTGACTCTTGAAGGTTGCAACAGCTCGAACAACATGACTAGTGTCAGGTACATATATATATATAAACATACGTACAGTAATCCTATGTTAAGGGGCGCAACACCTGGATCTGTGATCTGGGCAATATCGAAAGAATCGACACATCTGACAGATCTCGAGTGCCATCCATTCTTAGAAGGTGCAATACTACCATGGTCCCACTCCCCTGTTCCCTGTGGCGGCAGACAGGGTTTTACACAACCCATCGCTCGCGTGTATTAAACGTTTGCATTAATGTATTGCCAACGATCGCCTCCACAACCCTCCGAGACCTTCTTCAGGAACGAAGTCGTCCTAGCCCCGCCAACCCCAACCCGCCCCCTTCTCCCCTTGGGCAGGTCTGACGCTGGGCCGACACACGGACCATCCTTCTTCGTGAGAGAGAGAGAGAGAGAGAGAGAGAGAGAGAGAGAGAGAGAGAGAGAGAGAGAGAGAGAGAGAGAGAGAGAGAGAGAGAGACAGACAGACAGACAGAGAGAGATTTTCAAAGCCTTAAACCACGCAGGCAAATAATAATGTTCCGATGGAGCCATTTCGTTTCCAGGGGAAACTATGAAAATTGCAGCATAAAACATGACTTTGGTAAGTCCCGACTGGCCTCTTACTCATTGGAAGCTTACGAGTTTATACTGGGGTCGCGTCCTTTGCCGCTATTAAACATACGTCTTAAATAAATCATTACGAATATAGATCGTCTTACTTTGAGGACCTTTTTTTTTTACAGTTTCATTAAATTTATCTTTATGATCATTGATAACCTATTCCTTGTCGAACAATCGTATCCTCATCTTTACGTCTGTCTTCCAAATGTTTGCGACAGTTTCGCTCGCCACTGAGCTGGTGGCCTTTCCATCTAAGATCGCCCGACCTCATACCAGCCGCTGTTATGACAATGGCTCTCTCGATCCAGCGACACAGGGGTGAGGCCGGTGATGTGGAGATGGTGGAGGTGAGGGGTGTGTGGTGTGGTGAAGACTGGAGTGCGATGCAGGTCAGTTTGTGGGGCAACATAGGGGGTCGGGTAGGTGATGGGAGTGTGGTGGTGATGTGAGTTGGTGGAGGTTTGATCGTGGGGAAGATGTGGTTTGTGGGACATGAAGCTGTAGTTCTCCTGCAGTGGAGTTCTTCCTACTAGCTATCACAGATCGAGAGAGAGAGAGAGAGAGAGAGAGAGAGAGAGAGAGAGAGAGAGAGAGAGAGAGAGAGAGAGAGAGAGAGAGAGAGAGAGAGAGTGGCTAGAGCATCCATGGCTCGACATGGTAATGACTCCGTCTGCCATGTCGGTACGTCCAAAAGCGAAGAGCGTCTCTAGTGTCTCCCTCCAGGCGCTGCCATGGTATATGTATATATATATATATATATATATATATATATATATATATATATATATATATATATATATATATATATATATGTATATATTTACCAAAAGCACCAGCGCCTGACATTTCCCATTTACTTCTTACTGGTATGTGTTCGGCACTCGCCTAGAAGGTCTCTGTGGCCAACCTTTCCAAATATTACCACATGTGTTCTACATCCCCATATGTAGGAGCAGATGTCTCGTAAGGAAACAGGTTATGCCATGTACAGAAACAGGTGTGATGTACAGAGAGAGATGTCATGTACAGAAACAGGTACCACGTACAGAAACAGGTGTCACGTACAGAAACAGGTGTCACATATAGAAACAGGTGCCATATACAGAAGCAACTGCCACGCACAGAAACATGTGTCACATACAGAAACAGGTACCACGTACAGTAACAGGTGCCACATACAAAAATATGTGTCACGTATAGAAACAGGTGCCACGTACAGAAACAGGTACCACGTACAGAAACAGGTGCCACGTACAGAACCAGGTGCCACGTACAGAAACAGGTGCCACAAACACAGTCAACTCTACTAGATATTCTCACAAATGATTCCAACTGTGTCCTTTAATTTTACTTCCTTCTGTGTAAGTTTAGTGTCCAAATCAAAGTCGTAGACTGTTCGCCATATGGTGATAGGCGCTGTGTTCTGATGGCCAGTATGAACATCTATCTATACTACAGCGTATCAGAGGACAGTGTTATGAGATGGTGAGACCACTTACACACAGCGGAAAAAAATTATGACTGAACTCAATAACATATTTTTTTCCCGCGTGATTCCAAGAGTTTTCTCAGACCCCTAACTTGCCTCATAGTTTAAAAAGAGACCCATTCTCTTCGTCGGTATTACTATCTTACTATCTGGTGGAATTCTCTGATACAATGCTGTTCTCTCTCACTTTTTTATCATAAAGCCACGGCTGATATGTGGATTCTGTTACTGATGAAATTTCATCGATACTAATTTGGTACGCGAGGTAAACACTGAGTTCAGGCGTCTATAGAGATTGTAGAATCTGATCTTATGTGGGACAGATCCCTCATGCGGTAATGCGATCCCAGGATCTTTATAGACATTAGAACTCACTCGACACGTTAGCAAAACTTGGATTTCAGTCGCATTCAAACGTAACAATAACACAGGGACATAGGCATTCCTAAACCCTACAGACGACTTCTTCTGTTATGTTACGGCGTCAGTCGGTTCGTATATCGACTCACAAACCAAATCAAACTCTATATAATACGAATCAGCGACGGGTGAATGTGTATGAATATATATATATATATATATATATATATATATATATAAGCCCTGTCTAAGAAAACTGAAAACTGTTGGAGCAAGAGGTATGACCCTCAAATTCCACGCTATATCATCGCAGTGTGAGAAATCCAGTGTCACCTCCATAGTCAAAATTGCCGGACTAAAACACGTTTGTCCATTAAGTGAAAAATAACAAATAACGAGTTGATCTATTCGACTTATACTGTGAGTAATCCTACAATCTTCTGTTCAGAGCGATAGGATGAAACGGCCTCTCGACAAACTTCCATTACAGTTTCGTACATCATAATGTATGATTACGAGTCTTTGATGTAAATCTTGAGCAACCTTTACGGTAATTTAAATCCATTTATTTAAGCTGTATAATTTACGACTCAAAATTATCTAGTCTTTCTCGTATTTTCAAGAACAATGGTTGTCAAATCTAAAAGCTTAATCTAGATTAGTTAATCTTCGCAGTGGCAAAGAATTCGTTTTCTCTATTAAGAGGACTGGTTCATAGAAAACGTCGTCTTTTTATGGGCAACTCCTGTATGTTCCAACTAAACGCGTTACAATTGATCAGCTTTGAATGCTCTACAAACTAAACACACTTCCTCATTATTTGTTTCAAAAAGCGTAACTTTGCTTGAGATTTTCTCTTTGAGTTCTAAGCGTAATCCACTTTCGATCTTTGACGCAACTCTTCCCTGCACACATATATACATATCCATACTAACAGTTCAGTCTCACCTAAACATGCCCGGTGTTTAATTCTATGCAAAAATATTAAACCCATCCCATCCAAGCAGCTGTTTTTCTTTCTCTTTATACAATATTTTTTGGTCCTACAAAACAGGTCATACGAGTGGTAACTGTAGGAAATGTCAGACCTTGAACTTACCTTAATATTGCTATGTTATACATAATGCTAGTGGATCAGGTGACGATTTTGATGAATGAAGTTTATATATATATATATATATATATATATATATATATATATATATATATATATATATATATATATATATATATATACACTGCATAGCCATAAAGTACCTCCTAAAATCACATGGAATGCCTTCAAAGGGTGTCCTTTTCAGGCGTGTCAAATACAATGGAACTGCTAGGTACCTATGTCAGGTTCCATCTCTCCTAAGACATGTAGAAAATGGAAGAAAACCACAGCTTCAGTTGAAGAAAAGGGGCACAGAAGTCAGGGTGGAGGAAATCCATCATCACAAATGGATGGAGAGGGATACACAGGCGAGGGTGTAGGATATCCATCATCACAAGTGGATGAAGAGTGATACACAGGCGAGGGTGTAGGAAAGCCATCATCACAAGTGGATGGAGAGGGATACACAGGCGAGGGTGTAGGAAAGCCATCATCACAAGTGGATGGAGAGGGATACACAGGCGAGGGTGTAGGAAAGCCATCATCACAAGTGGATGGAGAGGGATACACAGGTGAGGGTGTAGGAAAGCCATCATCACAAGTGGATGGAGAGGGATACACAGGCGAAGGTGTAGGAAAGCCATCATCACAGGTGGATGAAGAGGGATACACAGGCCAGGTTGGAGGAGACCTATCATCACAGGTGGGAGAAGAGGGGCGTCGTCAGGTGGTACTCACTGTTGTGAAGGTTCTCCTCCAGCGGGATGACCACGTTGACGGCCATCTGGGAGTCTGGAACAATGAGAATAACCATGTTACTGTCTGGCTACACCCACCCCTGGCTGAGGCTACACCCACCCCTGGCTGAGGCTACACCCACCCTGGCTGAGGCTACACACACCCCTGGCTGAGGCTACACCCACCCCTGGCTGAGGCTACACCCACCCCTGGCTGAGGCTACACCTACCCCTGGCTGAGGCTACACCCACCTCTGGCTGAGGCTACGCCCACCCCTGGCTGAGGCTACACCCACCCCTGGCTGAGGCTACGCCCACCCCTGGTTGAGGCTACACCCACCCCTGGCTGAGGCTTTGAATTAAACCTTCAATTTCCCTCTTTTTTTTTTCGATGCCTCCACGCCTCTCTATTGGCCTTTGACACACCGCCAAAGGGGCTTTAAAGTAAACCTTCAATTTGTCTCTTTCCCTCTGGTTGTCGCTATGCCCTTGTAATGGCCTCTGACGCCGCCAAAGGGGCTTTAAATTAAACCTTCAATTTCCCTATTTATTTTTGGGTGCCTCCACGCCACTCTATTAGCCTTTGGCACCGCCAAAGGGGCTTTAAAGTAAACCCTCAATTTGTCTCTTTCTCTCTGGATTCCGCTATGACCCTGTAATGGCCCTTGGCAGCATCCAAAAATAAACAGGGAAATTGAAGGTTTAATTTAATTCCCCTTTAGCGGCGCCAAAGGCCATTACAAGGGCATAGCGACAACCAGAGGGAAAGAGACAAATTGAAGGTTTACTTTAAAGCCCCTTTGGCGGTGTGTCAAAGGCCAATAGAGTGGCATGGCGGCATCCAAAAATAAAAAGAGAAATTGAAGGTTTAAATTAAATCCCCTTTGGCGGCGCCAAAGGCCATTACAGGGGCATAGCGGCATCCAAAGGGAAAGAGACAATTGAAAGGTTTACTTTAATGCCTTTTGGGGTGTGCCAAATGCCAATAAAGTGGTTTGAAGGCATCCAAAAATAAAGAGGGAGATTGAAGGTTTTATTTAAATCCCCTTTGGCGTCGCCAAAGGCCATTACAGGGGAATAGCGGCATCCAAAGGGAAAGAGAAAACTTCAAAGTTTACTCTAAATCCCCTTTGGGGATGCCAAAGGCCAATAAAGTGGCTTGAAAGCATCCAAAAATAAAGAGGGAAATTGAAGGTTTGATTCAAATCCTCTTTGGCGGCGCCGAAGGCTATTCATGGGCCATAGCGGCGTCCAAAGCGAAAGAAATAATTTGAAGGTATACTTTAATGCCCCTTTGGGGATGCCCATAGCCAATAGAGTGGTGTGGCGGGATCCAAAAATAAAGAGGGAAATTGAAGGTTTAATTTAAATCCCCTTTGGCGGCGCCAAAAGCTATTACAGGGGTATAGCAGAAGACAACCTGGAGGTACAGCAGAAGACAACCTGGATGTACATCAGAAGACAACCTGGGTTTCAGCAAAAGGCAACCTGGAAGTACAGCAAACAACCTGGAAGTACAGCAAACAACCTGGAAGTGCAGCAAACAACGTGGAGGTGCAGGAGAAGACAACCTAAAGGTGTAGCAGAAAACGTGGAGATACAGCAGAAGACAACTTAAAGGTACAGCAGAGAACAACTTGGAGGTACAGAAGAAAACAACCCGGAGGTTCAGCAGAAGACAACCTGGAAGTACAGCTGCAAAAATCCTGGAGGAGGAGGAAACAGCTTGGAGGTGTAGCAGAAAACAACCTGGAGGTGCAGCAGAAGACAACCTGAAGATGGAGCAGAAGACAACTTGGAGGTCCAGTAGAAGACAACTTGGTGGTGCAGCAGAAGATGACCTGAAGATGGAGCAGAAGAAAACCTGGAGGTATAGCAGAAGACAACCTGTAGGTGTAGCAGAAGAAAACCTGAAGATGCAGCAGAAGACAACCTGGAGGTACAGCAGATGAAAACCTTTAGGTGAAGCAGAAAAAAACCTGGAGGTGAAGCAAACAGCTTGAAGGTACAGCAGAAGACAACCTAGAGGTGCAACAGAAGACAACCTGGAGATGAAGCAAACAGCTTGAAGGTACAGCAGAAGACAACCTGGAGGTACAACAAAAGACAACTTGGAGGTACAGCAGAGGACAACCTGGAGGTGCTGCAGAAGAAAACCTGGAGGTGCAGCAGAAGACGACCTGGAGGTACAGTCGAAGACGACCTGGGGTACAGTAGAAGACGACCTGGAGGTACACTAGAAGACAACCTGGAGTTCACCAGAAGATCTGTAGGTACAGCAGAAGACGACTTGAAGGTACAGTAGAAGACGACGAATAGGTATAGTAGAAGACGATCTGTAGGTAGAGTAGAAGACGACCTGTAGGTACAGTAAAAGACGACCTGTAGGTACAGTAGAAGACAACCTGTAGGTACAGTAGAAGACGATCTGTAGGTACAGTAGAAGACGATCTGTAGGTACAGAAGACGACCTGTAGGTACAGAAGACGACCTGTAGGTACAGTAGAAGACGACCTGTAGGCAAAGTAGAAGACGACCTGTAGGTACAGCAGTACACGAAGATCAGGTACAGCAGATGATGACCAGTGGTTACAGGGAAACACAACCTACAGGTACAGTTGAAGACATACTGTAGGTTCAATAAGAGGCAACAGGTTACTATATAGTAAGGCATATCAAGGGGTCATAAATAATGGCAGTATTGTTAAAAAAGAAGAATTATCATTACATAAGATCCCATCTGATAACACGTTATAGGATACTATAAAGAGACTTAATATAAACCTTATACCACGAAACATATGAAAAACGTACACGTGAGTGAAATCCACTGGTCTAAAAGATGATGATAAACTCAGCCTATGTAACGCAGCAAAGGAGGAAACATTACTAAAGAGTGAACTCTTAAGAAATATATGATCAAATCTTCCTAACATTTCTGTGCTGACGTCAAAACCATTTTAAAATCGACGTCATCAGGCCGACCTAATCATGGAACAGTGACGTCACATCAGGTGACGTCACCAATATACATATAAATACAACGTGTAAAAAAGTTGAGATGAAAACTTGGACTGGAATCCAGAGGCGTGTTAACACTCAGGTCTGAGGCCGACGGCTCCCACCCTCCCACCCGCTCACGGTCTCGGTGTCTCTATGTACTTCACCCTACCAACCAAACATGTTGACGTCTTTTCTGATAATATACGCTCTATATCAGATAAAATTATCTATTTCTTCATCAAAATGATCATACAAAGCTCATTAAAGTTTCTTTTAAATAAACGTATATGAAAAAATATCTCGACACGTAATCACGTAATCAAAGTATATTAATGTTCATATGTAGAAATGTACAGCTTCTACGTCATGTATAGATAACATAACTATTCACTCATATCGTCTATAAATTTCACCGGAAGTAAAGCATGATAAGGATTTGAAGAAGAATCACAAGGGAACAGCTCCTCCCATTTGCGTCCTGGGTTTCGTTCAGTGATTCACCGCTGGCGTCAAACATGTCTTATGATTTCAACGAAAACTTGCTTACCTCGTCCAGGTCATCGAACATCCTCAGTATGACTTCTGTTTCCAAATGTATAGCAGTATAATACTTTGACCTCCATCTGGCTGTCTCTTGTGACGAACGCTTGTGTGTGTGTGTGTGTGTGATCGTCATGGCATCGACAACTGAATGTTTACACTCTCTGAATGTCTGTACACCACATGAAGAAAACGCTTTAGGATCATTAGCCATTGTTCTTATATCCACTGGTATGTCAACAGTTCTCACACTGTAACACTAAAAAAAACAGGTTTAAAACCATTGTACAAACACAGACACACACTGCCTTCCTCCTTACACCACCAGTGCTCCGGGTTAAGTGACATAAACATCTGACGTCACATATTTTGAACGGAGAATGTATTTGAGGAGGGTAACTACCCTAGATTACTAATGGCTTTATAAAAACGTCAAGTATTGCCACCACTGGCACCATCATATGGATAAGCTCGTAACTTGTAAAGGAGAGCGTGTAGAAAACGGTTAGGGTAAGTTAAACTTTCCCGTGGGTTGACACAGTAGGTAAAATGTGCTTAATGGGAAAGCGATCTTATACTGATAATCAAGTGCTTTGATTTTGACCATTGTATCAGTATGTATACGATCTTTTATGGCGTTACTGTGACCAACAACACCACCTTTTGGAATCTTTTAAATTTCTGTGGAATTCATTATCATTTCTTTACTGAAACTATCAAAACAAATTGTCATCAGCGATGTCAGACGCAGGTACAGTAATATATCTCACTTTCGTGATAGACTGGCACCACACTAGTCTGGGAGAGTGATATTCCCCAAACAGATCTTCCTTGATTGGACGGATATGCCAGTCATATGATCAATGGTTCATCCTCTAAAGACGCAGATAACACGTATGAAAGCCAGATACAAAATAAACCAGAATTGAACTTATACACAATACTTCGTATGTACGTTCCGTTCGTGTGACAACCCTGTGAGAGTTAAGCTACCATGGGACCCTAAGTACTATATCAAAACCATCAATTCCTCACACTTAAAATTAAGCATGAAATTATAACGCTGTATACACAAATTCAAGCTGATCACGGAGTCGATAGCATGCTGGGTTAACATTTAATAATGCTCATGTGGAATCTATGTTTCTAAATATCTTGATACCTCGATCCCCTCTAGCATTTGACGCCATAATAGTCACATAAATATTCCAAGCAACTCACCTGTAGGGCAAAAGCATATCCAGTTGTGAAGTGTCTAGTTCACGAAGTGCATTTAAAGGGTCTTGTCATCACATGTGACTTGCCCTTTGTGCACCGAACATAATGAAGGAATTCATCAGGGAAGCAGTCCTCCAGGTCCTCTGGATATGCCTGTTGCAACCTTGCAGTCATTTGACGTATTTCAGAGGTATCCTTTTCCTTCAACAATGCTCACGTCACTCAGTACACCGACACTGGTACTGACAACTTAATACAAAGCCTTTTCCCAATCCAGTTCTATAGTCAGATGATTAACGATTGTGTAAAAGACACCGATGTGAAATTGGCCCTTGCCAAGTGTGGCTGAGTTGTGCTTCTATTGTCCTTAATACACCTTATCCTCCACTAACAACTCATCTTCCGGTTCGTAGCTGCAACAGTGAGAACGAATTTCTCTTATTCATGCAAGCAATGTCATACACTTTGGTACAGGTCATAAGTGTACAATCCTTCGCTTGCAACAGCTTCCTGTCATCATTGGCGTAATAAGGATTGTAGGACTTTGAGGCCAGAATATTCTGGCTCTCCCTCCACCCACCTTCCTTGGGTTCTGTGAAGGATATAATGAGACTATGTCAAAAATACACAGTATTCATTTCTAAAAGTAACTGCACAAGCTTTGAACATTTCCAAATTCCTGGTATGTTTGACATAATCATGAAATCATAAAGGAATGATGATTTAAGGAAATTCGGATCATCTCATTTTCAGAGCCGCCCAGGATATTAGGCCCTTGGACAATCTACAGAAAATCAAATTCTCTTACAGTATTTACGTCAATATTTCTCCCAACAGGAGAATGATGTGCTTTATATCAAACCAAAGTTACTAGAGCAACGTAGCCTTCACCTAGAGTGACAGTTGGAGTGGTCATGGGGAGTCACTGTCTGTGTTATGGTTAATCCAGTCATGCCTGTGTACTGACCAGCCCATCCTTATCTGTGTAGGGGATGACCCACTACTCTTTGTGTACTGACCAGCCCACCTTAACTAGTGTATAGGGGAACAAACCCATGTTAGTGCACTGGCCAAGTTCCTCATCTCTGTCTCACACCAGATCTACATTCAGAGTGTGCTTCTTAATATCACAGTGATACTCCAGTGCCTTTCTGTGCCTGCCATTATGATATCCTACACAGCAACCTTAGTTAAATTTTTTGTGGTCATTTTGATTCTATTAAGACCTTTTCACAAGCATATACATAGTTGACTCAAACTTTGAACTATAGAACACTAGAATAATCAAGTATAACTACTGTAAGTCTAATTCTGTGAGATTTGTCTGCAAAATGTGCTGTGGTTGATCCACATATGAATATATTTTCTTAAATCATAATATGCAGTTATTAATTATACTGACCGCTGAAAGTTGTAACTCGTGCTGGAATATAACAATATGGAAATCCTGACTTACAAAAGGACCAGGACATTGTAACACACATGTGGACCGACATATGAGTGTTTTGTGATGATTGAGAATTGATTATTACTAAGTCCAGCATATGTGACCTTCTACCACCAGAGTCCTATATTTCCTGGTGGTCTGTGGGGGAACAATGTTTGACACACCAAGCATAAAAGCAGTGGTGTGTAAGCAGCGAATAATGCTTGGTATATGAGCGTAATAGTGCCTTAGATATCAGGGAAGTGTGAATGTCTCAATGGGATAATTCTTGAGTTAGCTTGGGTACTGGGAGGGGCCAATACACTACCACCTGAGCCCTCCCTCTCACTGATGGCAGAGTCACATAATGAAATATGGTCAGAGTAGTATGCCTTCAATTTGCAGGGGGTAACGGGAGGGGCCATTACTCTACTACCTAAGCCCTCCCTCTCGCTGGTGGCAGAGGTAAGAGCACTGGTACCTGAGTAACCCCACCAGTGATGGACACCTGGCAATGAGAGAAACATGACCTAAACAGTTTTAATAGTATGATGATCCTATATTATATTTTGCTTAACATTCGGGGAAGAGCCCCTTTCAGACTTGTCTGGCGCACCTTTTGATGGAGGCTGTATTCCACTTAAGTGGAACAAAGAATTAATTGCGCCAATACCTAAGAGCAATGTAGGTTTCTTAAGATATTTTTTACCTTGTTTCAATGAAATAATGCAAAGAATAGTATTAAAAAGATTTTTTGTATACATAGGCAGGTCATCATCCCTGGCAGATTTGGGGAGATTTTATGTAGTTGCAATTGATATATCCATAGCTTTTGACAGGGTTTGGTGTTGGAGTTTCGTCTCTAAATTCCCCTTTTCTGGTATTCAGGACAAGAATATGATAATGTCCATCATACTTTCTTTACTAACAGGTTTCCATGAGAATGAAGCAGAGCAATTGTAGCACCATGATAATCTTTACAAAAACAAATGTAAATCTGGCCAATCTATCTCCATGGTTGTTGAACGATCAGCCCTTTCTCTCTTTCTCCATTAATAGTAATAACCTTCAAGGTTCTGTTCCGTCTCCTACACTTTTTCTCAAAGATTTCCTTTCTTCTACAAATAATCAAATGCACTCGTATGCTAATGACTCACAACTACATTCCTCCAGGTCCTTCAAATCTGCTCCACCTTCTCCCACTCAAGCTGCCTCTTGCCTAAACACAATTTCAATAAACTCAGACTTGGACATGATATCTCATGGGGTAGACGAAATCTGGTTAAGTCTAATGCCCCCAAAGCTCAGTTTCTGCCCATTTCTCAGTTGAAAATTCCTCACAACTTTTCTCTCTTCCTTAATGGATCTGTAATTCCAGCTTGTGACTCAATGAACAAACTTCATATTACTGTAACATTCACACTATTCTGGAAAACTCACTTTACAGATATAACCATGTCTACCTGTAAGAAACTGGGAGTCCTATTTAGATGTCAAAATTTCTTTTCTTCTGAACAGTTGCTATGTTTATACAAAGGATTGATCTGTTCTTGTATAGAGTACTGCTCTTACATCTGAGGTGGCTATGACTATGCATCCTTAACAGAGCTGAGATGAAAGCAGTCAGACTTATCAGTTAACCTCAAAACTTGACCCACTTGCCCTAAGCCGCAATGTGGGTTCACTTTCCCTCTTCTATGGTATTACTATGGTCTTTGCTCCAAAGAGCTGGCCACTTGTGTGTTCCCACCATTTACTGGATCACGCAATACTCGGAAAGCTGCTGCATCACATAATTACTACATGGCCACAGGCAACTCAAGGGAGGGCTGTTTTGATAATTGTTTCTTTCCTTACACCTAGAAGGTATGGAATGCTCTACCCTCTTAATAACTGTGACCTGACACTTTAAAAGACTGGTCTTTCACTTCCTCAAAAACTCATAAATACTTTTCCTTTTCAGTAAACTCTCATCCATGAATGGAACATCCAACATTAAAAAAATTAATAAAATAAATAAATAGACAAATACATAATAGTAATACCTTCCTAAAAAAAAATTGCATTATTCTAAGTTCAATCTAAAAAACTATCAATAGTACAATAGTGAGGGAACTAGAAGTATATACATAAGCTTATCATGAAACTGAATGGCAGTTAACTTTTCCACAATCAACTTTGATATTCACACAATAATAAAGGACGACAGATATGTTCAATAAATAAAAATCCCATGATATCAAAATATTCAATACAGTGTTATCTACAGAAAATTACCAATACTTAGATCAGTTAGATAATTGAATCTAATGACTGATATATAATGGACTAGAGCACAAGACATGGGAAGTAAATCATAACCCAATCATGAAGTTCTCTATCAGTGAATAGAAATGAAAATATGCCACAGAGAATACGTATATATCATTAAAAAACTGAATAATAATCATCAGCATCTTTGTCATTTGTGTAATGATGAAACATAAAAATCCATTACCAGACTGAAACTGGATTGTAGAACTAAGAGATATAGTTCAACTCTTTAACAGTGTACTACTACAAGGTCTTCATGAGTGTTTTTTGCTGTACTTCTGTACAGCTTCAAAACATCTCAGAATATCTTGGTGGATGTGCAAGAACAAAAGATCAGATAAGCATTCTTCTCCCATATGATATTCTGGGAGCTGTCTTTACCTGCCTAAGACCTGCAAACAATTGCTCAGCTTTAGCTTCAATGATGGGAAGCGTACACAAAATCAAAAATGGCATGTCCAAGTTAGGAAGGCTGTTACATTTGTCTTGACATAAGCATGACTTGAAGTCACAAAGGTCATTTCCTTCTTCTTTGACTAGTAACACTGCCAAAGCATGAAAGGATGGAAGATGGGGGTCAGGTGTATTTTCTCTGAAAAGAGGGATTTAGATAATGATAATGAACATAAACCTGATTTTCCCCAAAATTTGCTTTGCTCTGAAAAATGGCAATGGGCAAATAAGACAGTAATAAATTCATTATGTACAATTTTCCAGGGAAATTTTTCTTGGACACAGCCAAAAAATTGGAGCTGGAATGTGCATACGAGAAACAGAGAATCATTAATGATCATGTCATATTCTTACCACAAGTCACATCACATTGGGAGATGTTTGTGACCATAAAAACGATTAAACAGACAGCTACATCCTAGAATCTTGATCATGGTCTCAGTTTAATAACTGGTAGTAAACTGACCATCGTTAAGAAAATTAGACAAAATTATCAGACAAAATTATTTCTGCTTACTCTTGCTGTTTTTTTTACCCCTAGTATACTGACTGAAGATGAATAAGACAGTGATGATGAGACACACTGATAGAAACATAAATAACGAGACTTGGATAGTCCAGCATTTTTTAAAGAAAGTGCAAACATCTGGTTTGATTCTGCATGCCTTTACATAATTTTTTTCACCTTCAATAAGCCAAGTATTGGTAAATATGACAGTGAATATGCAGATACACAGTGAAGTAATACAGTACTGTAAGATGGTACAAACTCCAACTTAGAGAGTTCAGCTGATGCTATGGAGTACACCAAAGTAAAGTTATCTATCCCTCTTACTGCACTTGACCAAAGTTTGCATTTATTGGTAAAAAACACAGCCAATTATGCAAATGATGAACATCATAATATGTTGCAGTACTTCTACAGATTCCTTGATACAGTAATGAACTACCTGACTTTATAGCTGAAAGAAGCAGGTACATAAAGCAAAAGCTGAGAGGAGTTAATGAAAAGGATAAATGGTACTAATCAAATAAAATGAAATAATCAGATTTGTGTATTTCTTGGAAAATTTGTCATTTCTTTTTTTTTTCTTTTAATATCTTTAACAATCTAATGTTTATGAAAGAACATCTATATTCTGCTAATATTTTTGTATTTGTTAAGCTAACTAGCATTACAGTAACTATGTATTTCACAATGCAATATTTTCTAGAACTTTAACATTTCAAACCTGAATTGGGTGAACATGGATGTCTTTTGGAACAAACTTTAAAAAAAGGATAAGGAAAGGGGCTAATATAATAAAAGTTTATCGTCATTATCATTACAAAGCATGCAGTATTTCCTGACATGTTGCCTTCATAAAAAATGGATCATCATAAGAAATATACAGCCAAAATGATCATATATAAAACCTAAATTACTCCTTTTCAAAGGAAAATGGTAGATTTAACAAAGTGCTACCTGAACAAAACACAGGTAATAACAATCCCTACCATCAATGATCAAGTTTACCATCTATTGGATATGTTGTTGCCTCACTTTCTATGCATCCACTTAGCATGGCAAACACTTAAAAATCACCATGTCTATCTTCACTGTTATCCATCATCCATAGTCAAAAGTCATACCCTGGTTTAGTTGAGATAAGTTTCACCTGATGGTCTGTTCAGATATGTTAAACTCTATACTTTATACAGTGTT
The DNA here is from genome assembly GCF_036320965.1 of Panulirus ornatus. NCBI lineage: Eukaryota > Metazoa > Arthropoda > Malacostraca > Decapoda > Palinuridae > Panulirus > Panulirus ornatus. The sequence goes on along the minus strand of NC_092287.1, from coordinate 20,792,460 downwards.
TCCTCATCATCTAAAGAGTGGCATAAGACCATAACTACTAAGTAGTTTTCCTGAGTAAGGTTTAACCTAAAACTTAACTCATATTTTGAATAAAATTTCATTATTGGCAAGGAACTAATTACAGATATCTTTGATATTTTTCAAAGGACGTTTACTCCCCTTCTTATTTCAATCACAGTATCTATGTTGCAAAATATGGAGTACCTTTCTAGAACATCACAAAATGATTGTGGGTTCTCCAGCAATCACCATATCTATGAGTGAAAGGTGAGTAGAATCTTTTTTATTTTCAGCATACAGTTGAGTTGTATGGCAAACAGCAAAATTCACCCCACTTCTAGACAATGGTTCATCTTGTATGCATTGGATTCTGCTCCATTATCAACTTTGTTTCCATCCCCCAAGACCAAAAGACTTCTCAACTTTGAGTAAGAAGTAAGTCATCAAGTGGTCCTCAAACGTTTACCGGCAGGATATCATTTTGTCACAATGATGTTTAATCATCATTCAAAGAAAGGTCTATGGCACTGAACATTCATATGGCTTCTTTTGTAAATGAATATTCATGAATTTGTATGAATATGCATGTGATGTACTAGATTGCTCCAGTCATAAAAGATCTATTGACAATGTGAACATTAATATGTCTTCTCTCTTGTATGAATATTCATATGCCGCACTAAATATCTCTTCCAAGTGAAGGTCTTTTCACAATATGAACATTCATATGGCTTTTCTCCACTGTGAATAGCAATGTGGTCTCCTAATTGGCTCCTGTGGTAAAAGACCTTCTGGCAATGTAAACATTGATATGACTTCTCTCTTGTATGAATATTCATGTGTTGTACTAAGTCGCCCTTTCTACAAAATTTTTTTTGGCAATATGAACACTCATATGCCTTCTCTCTTGTATGAACATGCATGTGATGCACTAAAGCAGTCTTGAAGGTGAAGGTCTTTTGACACTCAGAACATTCATGTGATTTCTCTCTTGTATGAACATTCATGTGCTGTGCTAAATTGCTCCTATCATAAAAGGTCTTTTGGCAATGTGAACACTCATATGTCTTTTCTCTAGTATGAATGTTAATATGTCGCATTAGAGCACTTTTCCAGAAGAAAGTCTTTAGGCAATGTGAACAGTCATATGATTTCTCTCTTGTATGAATATTCAAGTGTTTCATTAAAGCACTCCTGCAGGAGACGGTCTTTTGGCAATGTGAACATTCGTATAGCTTTTCTCTAGTATGAATATTCATGTGTCGTGCTAAATTGCTCCTATTATTAAAGGTCTTTTGGCACTTGGAACATTCGTATGACTTCTCTCTAGTATGAATATTCATAATTCTTGTTAAATTGCTCATATGGTAATTTAGTAATGTGAACATTCATGTGCCTTCTCTCTTGTATGAATACTCATGTGCAGCACTGAAATACCCTTTCAGAAGTTCTTTTGGGAGCGTGAAGGTCCCTATCAATTCTCTTGTATGAAGATCTATGTGCCACGCTAAACTGATTGTATTGTAGGCCTTTTGGCAATGTAAACATATATGTCTTCCCCCTTGTATGAATAATCATATATATGCTGCATTAAGAACCATTCACGGATAAGGTATTTCTACAATGAACATTCATGACTTCACTCTGTCTCAGGATTCATGTGCCATGCTAAAACACTTTTATTGTTGAGGGTATGTTGGTAATGAGAATATCCATATACCTTCTCTCTAATATGAAGAAAATTCTTATCACATTATGAGTAATCATATGGCTTCTCTCCTTTGTGAAGTGTTATTTACTTTTTAAGAGTCAAACTGTTAGACAAAACTTTCCTGACAACACTAAAACTTGAAAAGTTTCTTAGGTATGTGTGCATACGATATACCTTCTGAAGCTATAATTCTTTAAGAACTATGTCAGATTGTGGATATACCAATCATCCATTCCTTATGATGCAACCTTGTCTACCACTGCAGCCTATGAAAGCCACAGATGACTGATGATTAAACATCAAAGGTGGTGTGAATGATCTTGGTTGGTGTAGGGGGTGGGATTTGCACGACAAGATTGGTGTGATGCACCAGTCAAGTTTCACGGTTAAGTGTACCAAGATAAACCACTCAAAATCAGTGAATGGTGAAGGGTGTCTGTTTGAAGTGTGCCTTTTACAGTAAGGTCAGATGAAGGCAAATAATTCCATCCCCTTTATACTCATATCCTGAAATGCTACAATCAAAGTCCCAGCAAGGCATTTCCTGTTATTTCCAAACATAACGCCTAAATCTAATTAGCCTTAAAGAAAAAATGTTATAGTCTCTCTGCATATTCTTCATATGACTACATAATTACTTACAATGCAAGTCCCCTACTAAAACCTTTTACGGCCATTACCAATTTTAATTTACTTGCATATGTAAGGTTAATTCCATAACCAACAAATAAACATATTCATCACATATCCTACATCTGCCTTTTAGACACAAGTATTTATATCTTACAACTATCTATACAAGATGCACAGTGCCAAAAATCATGCAAGTACCTATAAAAGCAAAGCACTTTGACACTGGCAGCAAATCTCTAATAACATATACTAAAAAATTTGGGTAATTTACATTCACACTGTTGTGGGTTGATCTTGGGAAAACATAAATTACTGCATAAATCTGGTATCATATTTTTCATATATACATTACGAGCAGTTCAACTGTGCTCAGCATTAACTATATAATCCTTGTCATAAAAAAATCTAGGAAATCATAATTCAATTCAAATAAGTATTATGAACAGCGTGACTGTATTCAACATTAACATAAAGATATGCGACTAATAATAACTAATCCTGATGAATAAAATCAAGTTTGATTGTACTGAAAATTAAATGCTAGTCTTCTTATATATAGAAAAACCTTTTCCTTAGATTAACTTTCATTCGGTTTCTGTTACTATTCACTTCTTAAGTTACTGTCAGTTTACTGTTGTTATAACTGCTGTGCCTGTTGCCTTTGCTATGACCGTTGCTATGTACTCTTACTGTCAGAAATGATCTTCAGTTGTTTCTAATGTTATTGCTGCTCTGAACATTTTAGATCGTTTTAATGCTACTGCTCCTTTTCCTTTTATTAAGTATACACTTGTTTGCTGTTGTATTGCCCATCATGATGTTACAATTGCTCTGCATCATTATTGTAGCAGCTTGCCAGTCAAGAAAGTTTGGTGGCACAATACTACATTCTTGTGTCGAATACCATGACCTGCCAATGATAATACACATTAGCATTAATTGTTACATAATGTATTAATGTTAGGCCAAAATTAGGCAGTCAAAATTGGATGCTCATGACAAAGACAGCTCAGATCTTCAATGCATGATGACACCATTACTAAACTATAACATTACTAGTTTTATTTTCATACTTGATTGCTATTTCCCCAATAGCGAGGTAGTGCCAGGAACAGACTAAAATAGGCAACATTCACTCATATCCTTTCTCTGGCTGTCATGCGTAAGGTCTTGAAACCATGGCTTTCTGTTGACAACCAGTCCCTATAGGCCTTTCTATGGTTTACCCAGGAACCTTCACATACCCTGGTTCAGTCTCCTGATGGCATGCTGACTCCAGTACACCATATCATTACAGTTCACTCTACCACTCGTACAACTTTTACCTTCCTACATGTTTAGGCCCCTATTGCTCAAAATGCTACCATCTCCAATTTGGTCTCCCTGTTCTTCTTGTTCCCTTTACAAGTTATGAGTGTAAATTACTACACCATCATTATCAAAAACAATAGGAATATAAATGAACGAAGGAAAAGTAAAAAAAGTAACACTTCAAATTTACAGACTAAAGCTAAACAGTTTTGAATGTAACTATGAACTGGAAAAAGTTAACAGCAGGTGTTTATATTGTAGGGAACTTTAGAAAAATAGAATGAAAAAACCTTGCCAGCACCTATGAATCCTACCAATTCTTGGATGGTATCCATTGCAGACTGAAAGGCAGTTTTGATATGACCGATCCATAAAAATGTGATTCTCAGTTTAATTTCTTGCTAAACCACAGTCTTATCAAAAATACACAAATCAAGTGGAAGTTCCACAGAAATGCTCACAAAGGAATTTATCTAACACTGCATGAAGAAACAAATCATGAATGTGAAGATACCAATTAAAGAGACAGATTTCCTTAAAGGTATGGGAAGCAAAAAAGGAATGACATTAAATGGCAGATGAGAAGAAAAATTAAAAAAGGATACTTCCACATATATGAAACCCTACCCCGGGTTCAAAATACTTAAAAAAACATATGGATTTGTATTGTAGCATTTATGGATCTGGAAAAGGCATATGACAGGGTTGAAAGAGATGCTTTGTGAAAGGTCTTAAGAATATATAGTGTGGGAGGTAAGCTGCTAGAAGCAAAGGGGCTTTTATTTAGGGTGTAAGGCATGTGTACAAGTAGGAAGTGAGGAAAGCGATTGGTTCCCAGTGAAGGTCAGTCAGGGGCAGGGTATGTGAAGTCTCCATGATTGTTTGATTTGTATGTGGATGGGGTGGATAGGGATGTAAATGCAAGTTTTGGAAAGATGGGCAAGTATGCAATCTGTTGGGGATGATAGGGCCTGGGAAGTGAGTCAATTGTTGTTTGCCGATTATAGAGCACTGGTGGCTGAATCGAGTGAGAAACTCCAGAAGTTGGTGAATGATTATGGAAAAGTGTGTGAAAGGAGAAAGTTAAGAGTAAATGTGAGTAAGTGCAAGGTTAATAGGTTCAGCAGGGGTAAGGGACAAGTTATTTTGGATGTGAGACTGAATGGAGAAAAATTGGAGGAAGTGAAATGTTTTAGATATCTGGGAGTGGACTTATCTGCAAATGAAACCATGGAAGTGGAGGTGAGTCATACGGTGGAGGAGAGGGCAAAGGTTCTGGGAACAATGAAGAATGTGTGGAAAAAGAGAATGTCATCATGTACAGCAAAAATGGGTATGTTTGAAGGAATAGTAGCTCAAACAATGTTATATAGTTGTGAGGTATAGGCTATGGACAGGGTTGTAGAGAGATGGGTGGATGTGCTGGAAATTAAATGTTTGAGGACAATATGTGGTGTGAGGTGGTTTGATCAAGTAAGTAATGATAAGGTAAGAGAGATGAGGTAATAAAGAGTGTGGTTGACAAAGCTGAAAAGGATGTGCTGAAATGGTTCAGACATATGGAGAAATTAAGTAAGGATAGGTTGACAAAAAAGATTATGTCAGAGGTGGAGGGAACAAGGAAAACCGGGAGACCTAATTGGAGGTGGAAGGATGGGGTGAAAAAGATTTGAGTGATCGGGGTCTGAACATGCAGGAGGGTGAGAAGTGTGCAAGGAACAGAGTGAACTGGAATGATGTGATATACCGGGGTCAATGTGCTGTCAATGGATTAAACCAAGGCATGTGAAATGTCTGGGGTAAACTATGGAAAGGTTTGTGAGGCCTGGATGTAAATTGGGGAATATATTTTCGGTGCATTACAGATGACAGCTAGAGACTGAGTGTGAAAGAATGTGGCCTTTTTCTTTTCCTGGTGATGCCTCAGTGACGCAATGGGTGGCAATGCTGTTTCCAGTGGGCCAGGGTGGCACCAGGAATGGAGGAAGGCAAGCAAGTGTGAATGTGTACATGTGTATATATGTATATATCTGTATATGTGTATATATGTATATGTATGTGTGTGTATATGTACATGTATGTGCATTTATGTAAATATGTGTGGATATAAGTAGATGGGTTGCTCTTTTTCTATTGCTTGTGCCATCTGAGCTAACATAAAAAAAAATTCAAAACATGTGAAAGGATGTAATGCATGCATGGGATAGAAAATACTGGACAAATTGAAGCATTGTGGTTTTACAGGCTGAACCAGGGGAAACCATGGAAAGGTCTGGGGGACTGTTTGTGGACAGAGGAAAACGAAGCCATTTTTCAGTCTGTTCCTGATGCTATCTCATTACACTGACATTGGAAATGTCACATAAGAATGACAAAATAGAATATTCAGTACCACGGTTGATAATACTGCAGTAAGCAAGGCAACACCATATATTCCTACCAAAGCCACTTCTACTTGGCCTAGGGTATATAAAAATTTAACCAAGGAGTGAAAAACCAAAAATACAATGTTGTAGCCTTGCCTTGCATTTTGAAATATAGCCTACAATCCACTAACCTAGCATAGCTAAGCTTGGCCTAAGACCATGCTATACCTGTCACTGCCTTAAACAAGCTAAGGAAAAACTATAAAGTAGATTATATACCTCTGCATCACTTTTTAAACACTTTTAGGAAAAATATCTTTTGCAATGGAAATGGGACATTTGATAAAGAATTCCTTTACTGTTGAGTCATAAGAATGCTTTACCTGTTTTTCTTGATCCTAGTACCATATCAAAACCATGAATACCCAAATCTCTGCTTTAACATCACCTTCAAGCATCTGTATCTGACCATATTTCCATTCTTGTTACCACAGTGTTTATCTAAATCTGGTGTAGTACTGGGAAGTCGATCAATTTAGCTCCACAAAGATATTTCTTGTTGAATATAAATAAAGTTTGTCTCAGTACACTCCATCAAGTTTATATGTTGGTGTGATTAATTTTCACTAACAGACATATCAAACCACTACGAGAATCTTGACTCCTCCACAAAGTGGGTAAGGCTTTGAGGATGAGGGAAACAGTAGGATTACAACACAGAACATATGCATAACACAAAACAGCCTAACTTAAGCAAAACTAGCCTAACATAATATACCATCCTACCCGAGGTCATGTGTACTTGGCCAAAGGTATGAAGGCATACCCTGAGATGTGAGAACCTTGCATACTATAACGTAACCTAACCTCGTATTATCTAGGATAATCTTATATATGATACACTATTGTTCCTTTTCCTAGCTTTGCCAAACATGGTCTAAGATAGCCTTTCTCAAGGTGAAAAACTCTTTTCCCCTAATCAGTTCTATATGCAGCATGGCATTTTTCACATGCTATCAGGTTTTAATGAGTTAAAGTTCCAGGAAGTCACCAAGATCGTCTAAATCAGATAATCTTCTAAATATAATCCTGAAGTTTCGGGTGAATGCTAGAGTCGCAAAGTGCTGTATAATCATTAGTGCAAGGTGTGTCTTTCGAAAACAACAATGACACACCGGATAGCATTTTTTCTTATGACGAATCAATCCCATTCAACTAAAGGTTAAACCACATACAATGTTAAAAGGTTGCAAGTTATATCGTCTATATCCAAGAATACAAGGTACTACAACAGATGTTTTCAATAGAACTTATGAAAAAAATGGTCTGATACTGAAACAAAATTAGAAAATATCAAAATTGTTTCTTTAAACATTTTAAGAATTATTACATGTTTTCGTTACGTCTGTACGAGGGGTATAATAAGGTCATTTAACTTTTCACTCATCGGAATGACATACATTATGAACACTAAGATGACATTAACATCAAATACGTATTCTGAAGTATAAATTTTACTATTTTTGCAAAACATAACTAGTCTCTTATTTAATTCACCTAACAAATTCCCCAGCACTTCATAACCCTTCTCACTGAAAAAAAAAGATCGACCTCTTTAGATATTTCTGTTATCAAAGCAAATGACAGAAATCACCACTAACATAAGTAGCCACATTACAATGCCAGTGTCACTGAGGAGGTTAATAAATTGGACTCCGACTTGAGTTATCTCAAAAAGAGCAAAACTGAAAAGAGTTTATCTATTGAAGTGAGTCATAACATATAGTTTCAAGACAATCATATTCCACATATCAGCGTACTTCAATCACCCTCTTTATGTCAACACATATATCTCATCAAATACATCAGCTGGTCATCCATTTAAAATTCGCTCGATTTTATAACATTCCTGTCAGCTTAAATCATCTATATTTTCCTTTATATTTATATCTAAACTAATAACAGTCCTCACCTGGTTACCCTTGCGTTCTGTGGTTTCCGCTTAAGACACTATATACAATTCTACATCACTTTGTTACAACTTTGTGTACAGTTTTCTGATCATAAAACTCAACAACAACAAATGTTGTTTACATTCAGTTAGTAACAGCCGCAGCCGCTAGAGGGCAGCACCTCTCCATGCTATGTTTAAAGGGCCTGTTACTTTCTGCTAAATACCCGGACGTAAAGCATTTAACACTCAATTCATTCCATGATAGGGACAGAGGGTGAAAAAAAATGATTCATAGTAACAATTGTTTTAATGGTGTGCGATGACTTTCGACGTTTAAGAGTACAAAAATACATTCACCTGCAGGCGTACAATGGTACAGTAGTAGTACGTTAAAGTTTTGTTTGTTTATGTTTGCATTAAATAAACAACAAATAGAACAGAGTTAATGAAGCAAGCATGTCAATCCTCTAGCAATTTCCGTAAGTCTCACGATATTGATGGTCATCTCACACTCTAATGGCTAAACATGCTAAACTCAAAGACCTTTGCTTTTCACTGACACAAGTTTCGTATTTTATGCATAAAGTCTTGTGGTCCTGATTTAAACAGGAAAAAATCAGAGGAGCATTATGGGGTGGAGGGGGATTGAAAAGGGGGAAATTGTCAACTCCACTTGAAGGCTTTATGATATAAATCACACACTCTTAACAATTATTCCAACCCTTTTAGTCCCTCAAAAGGGAAAGTAAATGTATATATTCATATGCTCAACCGTTTCAGTGACTTACTCTGTTGTCCACTGTAACTACCACTCTTTCACCACCATCCTAAAACACTAAGGTCTGTGAAAGATGAAATTTTCTATCTTTCCAGAAGCACGTTAATTTGTCTGAAGTAAAACTCTTCATTACAGCTAAACGCTCTTTTTTCTTATCAAATGACATGAAATAATTTTCATTCAAAAATTATCACAGATGCCTTATATGAAAATGACCAACATTAACGATCCAATTTGACATCAAAAAAACTTAAAACATTGTTTTTTAAGGTACAATGTTTTCTTACAGTAAACTCTTTGTTTTGAGCGATATTTTTCTTCATTATCTTAGCGAGTTTGTAATTCACACCTCCCCCAACCCCTTGACTAAGTTCTGAATACGTGCCTTGAGCCCTGATGTGATGCTACTTGTGTGCTGTTTTGACCAATGATGTGTGGAACCGTAGAGTCTTATGGTCTGATGTAAACGACTGTGATGTTTTGTTGATATTTCAATGATCTTTACAACATCCACTGTATTTTACACTGGAACTGTTGACTCTCTCTCTCTCTGTCTCTCTCTCTCTCTCTCTCTCTCTCTCTCTCTCTCTCTCTCTCTCTCTTCCCAAAGAATACAGAAACATGGCTCCTAGCAACTGTAAGTAGTATATGATCATGAACATCTTTTTCAAAATCTCACTTGTTTTCATACCCAAAAGTTGACATCTGGATATAGAATACTGACTAACTGCGCCAAGTTATGATTCGAAATGGGCACTGTAGTTACATTCAACACAATAATATCATTAGACAATGAAAGACCATAAACATCCTGTACTTACATTTTCACTATCCTCCTAATTCCAGCTATAGTACACAAATTACTGGTACATATTGTTCTTATTTCTTACCCACCCTAAACTATATACTCTTGGATTTCACATATATCAGCAGTGAAACAATGCACTGCTTCTTGCATACTGTATACCAATATTCTTCATATAATTAGACACAATGGTAAAGATCTCAAATTACCACCATAGCCACTTCAGATGAACTAACTGCTTTCCTCACAACTGAATTAGCATATCAAAATACATGCAGTCAAACTGATCTGAATAACAGCTTACCACCAGTTTACACCAGAAAATTATAAAGATGACAAAAGATGTTCTGAGCAGAGATATCATATTTGCTTTGGTTATCAATGGTCAATTTCATTGGCTGTTAAGCTGTAGCTGTCCTATATGACAAATCATAGAACAAATTAGCAGGGTTCTTTTTTATCTTCAGCAGAGAAAAGGTAAAAAAAGCTTATAAATCTTCCTTATCAAAATCATGTCACCCATGTCAGCCTTTGTATTTAAATGAGGGACAGTTTGGGCTTGTCTTGGATAATGGTCCATCTTGCTGATAATGGATTCTGCATCATCATTAATTCAGTTTCACTTCCTTAGGACTATGTGGCTTTTCTCTCGGTAAGTGAAACATCAAATTGTTGTTAGGTGTCTGTTAGCACAGCAGGACCTTATCACATTGCATTGATGTACACCGTGGCAGGACATAGTGGAAGCTTTGACCACCATGATCAATGGCCATGTGAATGGCTTTTCACCTGTGTGAACATTCATATGCAGGACTAAATAAATCTTGGATAAAAGTCTTTTGGTAAAGTGAACATTCTTTTTGACTCTCTCTTGTTTAAACTGTAATGTGCCTCACTACAGACATCCTGCAAAGTCATTGAGCAATGGGAACAATCGCATGGCTTCTCGCTTGTGTGAAGAGTCACATGCTGCAGTAGATCATCCCGATAGGTGAATTTCTTTTACCACTATAACATTAGCTTGGCTTCTTTCCAGTATGAACAATTGCATGCTCCACTGGAAGGTCTATGGCAGTGTATACACTGATATGGCTTTTCTAATATTCACAAAGGCACTCCTTTGGGAGAAGGTGTTTTGACACTAAACATTCATATGGGTTCTCCCTTGTGTGAGTAGCTGTGAGTTGTACCAAGTTATCCCTCCTACAGTCAAAGATCATTAAGCAATGGGAACACTTGTATGGCTTCTTGCCTGTGTGAAGTGTCATATGCTGCAATAGATTATTCCAATAGGCAAAGCCTTTTAGCAATATGAACATTAGCATGGTTTCTTTCTAGTATGAACAATTCTGTGATCCTCTAAACTAGTTTTCTAGTATGTCTTTAGAAGTGTAAACATTAATATGGATTTCCTAATATTCACAGATGCACTCCCTTAGGAGACCGTGATCCCTTTACAAGACAGTCTCTTGGCAATATGAAAGAGGCAGGAGGTCAAGAAAAAGGTGCAAGAGGTGAAAAAGATCACAAATGAGATTGGAGTGAGAGAGTATCATTAAATTTTAGAGAGAATAAAAAGATGTTTTGGAAGGAGGTAAATAAAGTGTGTAAGACAGGAGAACAAATGGGAACATTGGTGAGGTGGGGTAATGGGGAGGTATTAACAAGTAGTGGTGAAGTGAGAAGGAGATGGAGTGAGTATTTTGAAGGTTTGTTGAATGTGTTTGATGATAGAGTGGCAGATATATGGTGTGTTTTGGTTGAGGTAGTGTGCGAAGTGAAAGGGGTCAGGAAGAATGGTTTGGTAAACAGAGAAGAGGTAGTGGAAGCTTTGTGGAAGATGAAAGCCAGCAAGGCAGCAGGTCTGAATGGTATTACAGTGGAATTTATTAAAAAAGGGGGTGACTGTGTTGTTGATTGGTTGGTAAGGATATTCAATGTATGTATGTTCATGGTGAAATCCCTGAGGATTGGAGGAATGCAAGCATAGTGCATTGTACAAAGGCAAAGGGGATAAAGGTGAGTGTTCAAATTACAGAGGTATAAGTTTGTTGAGTATTCCTGGGACATTATATGGGAGGGTATTGATTGAGAGGATAAAGGCATGTACAGAGCATCAGATTGAGGAAGAGCAGTGTGGTTTCAGAAGTGGTAGAGGATGTGGATCAGGTGTTTGCTTTGAAGAAAATATGTAAGAAATACTCAGAAAAACAGATGGATATGTATGTAGCATATATGAATCTGGAGAAGGCATATGATAGGGGTGATAGAGATGCTGTGTGGAAGGTATTAAGAGTATATGGTGTGGGAGGTAAGTTGCTAGAAGCAGTGAAAGGTTTTTACCAAGGATGTAAGGCATGTGTATGAGTAGGAAGAGAGGAAAGTGATTGGTTTCCAGTGAATGTTAGTTTGCTACAGGGGTGCGTGATGTTTCCATGGTTGTTTAATTTATTTATGGATGGGGTTGTTCGGGAGGTGAATGCAAGATTTTTGGAGAGAAAGGCAAGTATGCATTATGTTGTGGATGAGAGGGCTTGGGAAGTGAGTCAATTGTTGTTCGCTGATGATACAGCATTGGTGGCTGATCCTGGTGAGAAACTGAAGAAGTTGGTGGCTGAGTTTGGTAAAGCGTGTGAAAGAAGAAAGCTGAGTGTAAATATGAATAAGAGCAAGGTTATTAGGTCCAGTAGGGTTGAGGGACAAGTTAATTGGGAGGTAAGTTTGAATGGAGAAAAACTGGAGGAAGTGAAGTGTTTTAGATATCTGGGAGTGGATTTAGCAGCGGATGGAACCATGGAACTGGAAGTGAGTCACAGGGTGGAGGAGGGGGCGAAGGTTCTGGGAGTGTTGAAAAATGTGTGGAAGGTGAAAACGTTATCTTGGAGAGCAAAAATGGGTATGTTTGAAGTAATAGTGGTTCCAACAATGTTGTATGGTTGTGAGGCATGGGCTATAGACAGGGTTGTGTTGAGGAGGGTAGATAAGTTGGAAATGAAATGTTTGAAGACAATATGTGGTGTGAGATGGTTTGATCGAGTAAGTAATGAAAGGGTAAGAGAAATGTGTGGTAATAAAAAGTGTGTGGTTGAGAGAGCAGAAAAGGGTGTTTTGAAATGGTTTGGCCACATGGAGAAAATGAGTGAGGAAAGATTGACAAAGAGGATATATATGTCAGAGGTGGAGGGAACAAGAAGTGGGAGACCAAATTGGAGGTGGAAGGATGGAGTGAAAAAGATTTTGAGTGATTGGGGCCTGAACATGCAGGAGGGTGAAAGGCCTGCAAGGAATAGAGTGAATTGGAACGATGTGGTATATTGGGGTCGACATGCTGTCAATGGATTGAACCAGGGCATGTGAAGCGTCTGGGGTAAACCATGGAAAGTTTTGTGGGGCCTGGATGTGGAAAGGGAGCTGTGGTTTCGGGTGTTATTGCATGACAGCTAGAGACTGAGTGGGAACGAATGGGGCCTTTGTTGTCTTTTCCTAGCACTACCTCGCACACATGAGGGGGGAGGGGGATGTTATTCCATGTGTGGCGAGGTGGCGATGGGAATGAATAAAGGCAGACAGTGTGAATTGTGTGCATGTGTATATATGTATGTGTCTGTGTGTGTATATATATGTGTACATTGAGATGTATGGGTATGTATATTTGCGTGTGCGGATGTGTATGTATATACATGTGTAGGGGGGTGGGTTGGGCCATTTCTTTTGTCTCTTTCCTTGCGCTACCTCGCAAACGTGGGAGACAGCGACAAAGCAAAATAAATAAATAAATAAATATATATATATTTATTCTTTTCTTCTTTCATACTATTCGCCATTTCCCGCATTAGCAAGGTAGCGTTAAGAACAGAGGACTGGGCCTTTGAGGGAATATCCTCATCTGGCCCCCTTCTCTGTTCCTTCTTATATTCATTTTGCTTTGTCGCTGTCTCCCGTATATTTATATGTATTTATATGTATATTCATACATATTTGCCATTTCTTGCATTAGCAAGGTGATTTTAAGAACAGAGAACTGAGCCTTAGAAGGAATATCCTCACTTGGCCCCCTTCTCTGTTCCTTCTTTTGGAAAATCAAAAAAACAGGAGGGGAGGATTTCTAGACCCCCGCTCTCTCCCCTTTTAGTTGCCTTTTACGACATGAATAACACACACTCATGAACGTACCAACATACACTTATTTTCTGTGCTATTTCCAGTTTCTGAAAAATGGCATGTGCAAAATGCTTTCACTTTGCAATACTACTCCCAGCACTATCAACTGTATTGTTTATGGATGGCATTATTAGAAAGGAATTCACAAAATATGACATAATATCAGATAAAAGCATGGGTCTTCACACTCATGTGTTCTGACAGAAGTAACATTGTGTTCTTCACCAGTACCTTTTAAACACAACTGGCTCTGGATGCTCATGATCCAAACTGGCAGTATGTCTGAATAAACTGGACTAGGGATTTTGGAAGTTTTCAGTTTTCAAAATTACTAAATGTCATCTTGACTTAGGTTCGCCTACTGTGTAAATCATTATTATCCCAAGGTAACTTGGGTCACTTACATTCTGAAAATCATTAGATTCTGATAACTTGTGTTAACTGAGCAAGGGCATATAAAGCAACCAGGGGAAAACCATGGAAAGATTTGAGGGGCCTAGTTGCAGACAAGGGGCTGTGGTTTTGGTGCATTGCACTTGACAACCAGAAAATGGATGTGAGCATATGTGACCTTCATCAACAGTTCCTGATGTTATCTTGTAAACATGGGAAATGTTAATCAAGATACGTAAAATGAAAAATAATCAACTTCTGTGGGGTTCTAGATATGTTTTCTATCATTTCCAGCAAGCAAGAGCATAATAAGTGAGTCACTCTTTTCAGTAGTTGCCATTGCACGCATTTATTCAAATCTGCAGATGACAACATGATGAGATGTATCCCAGAAGTGTAAGCGTCTGGCTTATTTCTGCTTGCTTTTACACTTTTTTTTTTACAGTGATGATTAGACACATAGGTAGATACTTAAATGAAATGACTTAGATAGTTCGGCATTTATCTATATGTTTATCTATATGAGCATTTCATCCCTGGGGATAGGGGAGAAAGAAAACTTCCCATGTATTCCCTGCGTGTTGTAGAAGGCGACTAAAAGGAAAGGGAGCGGGGGGCTAGCTATCCTCCCCTCTCATTTTTTCTGATTTTCCAAAAGAAGGAACACAGAAGAGGACCAGGTGAGGATATTCCCTCAAAGGCCCAGTCCTCTGTTCTTAACGCTACCTTGCTAATGCGGGAAATGGCGAATAGTATGAAAGATGTGCATTTTTAAAAGGAGGTGCAACCATCTGACTTATTTCTGCTTCCCTTTACACTATTTTTTAACCTCCAGTATGCTAAGTAATGATAAATATGACAACGACTATGCAGATACAAAATGAAGTAACACAGTACTGCAAGCTGGTACAAGCTCCAACTCAGAGAGTCCAGCTGATGCTATGAAGTGCACCAAAGAAATCTTTACGCGCCTGACTAAACATTTGCTTTTACTGGTAATAAACACTGTCAGTTATACAATGATGAGCATCATCTCTACAGATTCCTTGATACAGTAATGAACTACCTGATTTGATAGTTGAAACAAGCAGGTACGTAGAGCAAAGCCTGAGGGGAGTCAAGATAATGGAAGTAATAAATGATACTTATCAACTAAAATGAAATAAACAGATTTGTGTATTTCTTAAGACAAACTGTCATTTTCCTTCTTTCTTTTAATATCTTTTACAATCTACTGTTCATGACAGAATATCTTCCATGTTTTACAATCATTTTTGTATTCGTTAAGGTAACTTGCATTTACAGTAACTGCGTATTTCATTATGCAATATTTTCTGTAACGTTAACATTTCAAACAAAATATTTTGTAAGTTACTTTTTCTATCTATACACAATTCAAACCTAAATAAAGTAAACATGGAAGTTTATTGGTACAAACTTTAACAAAAAGGGTAAGGAAAGGGACTGATATAATAAAAGTTTATCATCATTATCATTACAAAACAATCAGTATT
The DNA here is from genome assembly GCF_036320965.1 of Panulirus ornatus. Lineage (NCBI taxonomy): Eukaryota > Metazoa > Arthropoda > Malacostraca > Decapoda > Palinuridae > Panulirus > Panulirus ornatus. The sequence goes on along the minus strand of NC_092287.1, from coordinate 20,776,834 downwards.
TCCTGACATATTGCCACTGTAAAAAATGGATCATCAGATGAAATATACAGCCAAAATTATCTTTTATAATGCCTAAAGCACTCCTTTTCAAAGGAAAGAAGACTTGACTGAGTGCAACCTGAACACAGCATAGGTAATATATTTTCTCAGCCATCAATGATGAAGTTCTTCATCTATTGGATGTGTTTTTTGCTTCAATTTCTATGCATTCACTTAGCATGGTAAACACTTAAAAATCACTATGACTGTCTTCAATGTCATCCATCATCAAAAGTCATACTCTGGTTTCGTCAAGATATATTTCACCTGATGGTCAGTTCAGGTACATGAAATTCTATACTTTATACAATATTCCCTAATCATCTAAAGAACTGATTGGCATAAGACCATAACTGCTTTGGATTTTTCCTGAGTTAAGGTTTAACTTGCAACTTAACCCTACTCATATTTTGAATAAAGTTTCACTCCTGACAAGGAACTTTTACAGATATTTTAGATATTTTCCAGAGGATATTTACACCCCTTCTTATTTCACTCCCAGTATCTATGTTGCAAAGTATGGAGTACCCTTCTAAAATGTCGCAAAATGATTGTGGATTTTGCTGCAAACACCATATCTATACAAGTGAAAGATAAAAAGACATTATTTTTATCTTCAGCAAGGAATACTATCAAAAAGCTGATTTCTGTCTTAATCATACAAGTGTCATCTAGTTGAGCTGTATGGCAAACAGGAGGATAATTCCGACCACTTCTAGACAATGGTTCATCTTGTATAAATTGGATTCTGCTCCATTATCAACCTTGTCTTCATCCCCCAAGACGAAAAGACTTCTTGACTTTGAGTACGAAGTAAGATATCAAGTGGTCCTCAAATGTCTACTGGCATGAATCATTTTGTCACAATGATGTTCAGTCATCATTCAAAAAAGATCTATCACAATTTGAACATTCATATGGCTTCTTTTGTCAATGAACATTCATGTTTCCCTAAATAATCCCTCTGGAAGAGGTTCCTTTGACACTATGAATATATGTAACTTCACTTTCATTAGCCAACTACCCTGGGAAAAGGTATTTCTGGGCTGTCAACAGTGATGTATCTTCACTTCTGTATGAATATTCATGTGCCTCATTAAACGACACCTCCAGAAGAATGTCTTTTGGCAATGTGAACATTCATATGACTTCTCTTTTGTATGAATATGCATGTGCTGTGCTAGATTGCTCCTGTCATAAAAGGTCTTTTGACAATAAGAACATTCATATGTCTTCTCTCTTGTATGAATATTCACATGCCGCACTAAATCTCTCTTCCAAGAGAAGGCCTTTTCACAATAAGGACATTCATATGGCTTTTCTCCAGTGTGAATAGCAATGTGGTCTCCTAAATGGCTCCTGTGGTAAAAGACCTTTTGGCAATGTAAACATTGATATGACTTCTCTCTTGTATGAATATTCATGTGTTGCACTAAGTCACCCTTCCTGAAAAATTCTTTTTGGCAATGTGAACACTCATATGTCTTCTCTCTTGTATGAATATTCATGTGCTGCACTAAAGCAGTCTTGAAGGTGAAGGTCTTTTGGCACTGAGAACATTCATATGACTTCTCTCTTGTATGAATATTCATGTGTTGTGCTAAATTGCTCCTATCGTAAAAGGTCTTTCGGCAATGTGGGCATACATATGTCTTCTCTCTAGTATGAACATTCATGTGCTGCACTAAGTCATTCCTCCTTGAGAAACTTTTCTGGCAATGTGAACATTCATATTTCTTCTCTCTTGTATGAAGATTCATGTGTTGCACTAACGCAGTGTTGCAGGAGAGTGTCTTCTGGCACTCTGAACATTCATATGACTTCTCTTTTATATGAGTATTCATGTGGTTTGCTAAATTGCTCCTATCGTAAAAGGTCTTTTGGCAATGTGAACATTCGTATGTTTTTTCTCTTGTGTGAATGTTCATATGTCGCATCAGAGCACTCTTCCAGAAGAAAGTCTTCAGGCACTGTGAACAGTCATATGATTTCTCCCTAGTATGAATATTCAAGTGCTTCACTAAAGCACTCCTGCAAGAGAAGGTCTTTTGGCAATGTGAACATTCATATAACTTCTCTCTAGTATGAATATTAATGTGTCGTGCTAAATTGCTCCTATCATTAAAGGTCTTTTGGCACTTGGAACATTCGTATGACTTCCCTCTAGTGTGAATATTCATATTTCTTGTTAAATTGCTTCTATGGTAAAAGGTCTTTTAATAATAGGAGCATTCATGTGCCTTCTCTCTTGTATGAATATTCCTGCGCAAAAGTTCTTTTGAATGAGTGACGATCCATATAAATTCTCTTGTATGAAGATCTATGTGCCACACAAAACTGATTCTATGGTAGGTCTTTGGCAATGTGAACATTTAAGTCTTCACCCTTGTATGAATAATCATATGCTGCACTTAAGAACTATTCATAGAGAAGGAATTTTTGCAGTGAACATTTGTACGACTTGACTCTGTCTCAGAATTCATGAGCCAGGCAAAACACTCCTATTGCAGATGGTACATTGGCAATGAGAACATTCATATACCTTCTCTCTTGTATCACGGAATCTTTATCATATTAAGAGTATTCATATGGCTTCTCTCCTCTGTGAAGTGTATTCATTTTTCAAAAGTCAAATTGTTTGGCAAAACCTTTTTGACAAATCTGAAACTTAAAAAGTTTCTTAGGTGTGTGTGCTTACCATATGCCTTTCAAAGTTACAATTCTTTAGGAACTATGTCACATAGTGGATATGCCATTCATTCATCCCCCATGATGCAGCCTTGTCTACCGCTTCAGCCTATGACACCCACAGATGACCGGTGATTAAACATAAAAGGTGGTATGAATGATCTTGGCTGGTGTAGTGGGTGTGTTTTGCATGACAAGATTGATGTTGTGCACTAATCAAGATCCATGGTCAATTGTACCAAGATAAACCACTCAAGATCAGTGAATGGTAAAGAGTGTCTGTTTGAAGTGTGCCTTCTCCAAGTAAATATTTCGGTCCCTTTTATACTCACATCCTGAAATGCTACAACCCACTCCAAGCAAGGCATTTCCTGTTATTTCCAATCTACATTACACCCAACTTAAATTACCTGTTAAAGAATAAATTCTATATTTCCTCTGTATACTCTTCATTTGACTGCATAATTACTTACAACGCAAGCCCCCTACTTACATCTGTTTTTGACCATTACCATCACCAGCACATTTTCATCATATATCCTCCATTTGCCTTTTAGGCATAATTATTTACATCTTACAACTCTCTATACATGATGCACCGTACCAGAAATCATGCTAATACCTTTAAAGCGAAACACTTTGACACTGGCAGCAAATCTCTAATAATTATACTAAAAAATTGTCGTAATTTACATTTACACTTTTGTGAGTTGTGTATCAGTAAAACATAAATTACTGCATAAGTTTGGTATCTCAGTTTTTATATATACATTATGAGCAGTTTAACTGTGCTTAGTATTAACTTCATAATCCTTATCATAGAGAAATCTAGGTAACTATAATTCAATTCTAAGAAGTATTTTAAAATGTAATTGCATTTAACATTAACAACAATCCTTAACATAAAGATTTATGACTAACGATAACCAATTTTGATGAACATCATCAAGTTTGATTGTATTCAAAATTAAATGCCATCCTTCTTATAATCAGGCAAATCTTTTCCTCAGATTAATTCTCATTCGGTTTCTGTTATTATTTACTCCTTAAGTCACTATCAATTTACTATTCTTATAACTGCTGTGCCTGTTGCCTTTGTTATGACTGTTGCTATGTACTCTTACTGTCAGTAATGATCTTCAGTTGCTTCTATTGTTTTTGGTGCTCTGATCATTTTAGATCATTTTAATGTTACTGCCTCTTTTCCTTTTATTTGATTGTACACTTGTTGTTTGCTGTTGTTGTATTGCTCATCATGATGCTACAACTGCTCTACTTCATTATTGTAGCAGCTTGCCAGTCAAGAAAGTTTGGTGGCACAATACTAAATTCTTGTGTTGAATACCACGACCTGCCAATGATAATACACATTAGCATTAATTGTTACATTAAGTATTAACGTTAGACCGAAATCAGTAGTCAAAAAAAATGCTCACAAAAAGACAACTCAGAACTTTAATGTACGATGACAACATTATGTGTGGATGCCATTCTTAACATCAGATGCTCTCTAATGAATATCCAATACTGATGATATATCCTGAACATCAATTGCTGATGATATAGAAAGAGCAAATCCTTAGAGTTAAATGCTACTGTTGCATATTTAAGAAAACTATAATATTACTAATTATATTTTCATACTTGATCGCCGTTTCCCATTAGTCAGGTAGTGCCAGAAACAGAGAAAAAAAGGCCACATTCACTCATATCCATTCGTTAGCTGTCATATGTAATGCACTGAAACCACAGCTTCCTATCTACAAAGTCTCCACACAACCTGGTACAATCTGACAGCACGTCAACCCAAGTATACAACATCATTACAATTTACTCTATCCCTCATACTCCTTACCTTCATACATTTTTAGGCCTGGATTGCTCAAAATATTTTTCACACCATCTTTCCATCACCAATTTGGTCTCCCTGTTCACCTTGTTCCCTTTACAAGTTATCAAATGACTACACCAACATCATTATCAAAACCTATAGGAATATAACTGAATGAAGGAAAAGAAAAAATAATACTGTAGAAATTTACAGACCAAGGCTGAACAGTTCTGAAAGTAACTACGATTAGAAAAAGTTAATAATGCCTTTAGAGACAACAGGGGTCATATGCATAAAGCTTCTTAGATTTTTGCTTATTCTTATTCTTAACTGAGCAAAAGACTTTAGTGTCACACTGGGTCAAAATATTGGTTTATTCTTTTTTGTTTTTTGAATGATAGAACTAACCATATCTTATAATACTGTTTCTATAAAGAAAATATATTCTATCATGCAAGATACTAAAGTTGGAAGTGAATAAAAAAGATTTTTATTTATCCCTTATTCCAAATGTTGTCACTGAATGGCGACTACACAATCCAAAAAGTAAACTCATCCAAGAGAGGGAGACACGATTCTTTCCAAGGCCTATGATAATCAAGCTATTATCACAAAATCATTTTTCTTCATAATGGCATCTATGTCCATGAGAAAGATAAATTCAAACTGGACCGAGGACGAAATCTTATTGTTAATGAATTTGGTTAAACAACATAAGAAAATTATATCCGGTAAATTCTCTAATGGGGTTACTTCCAGAATGAAAGTGAAAACGTAGCAGAGCATTACACAGCAAATAAATGCAGCATTCCCCTGCATTTCAAGAACTGTGTAACAAGTTCAGAAGAGGTATTACAACATTATATCCTCATTATATATGCATACATGATGCATACAAGAGCCATCATGAAGTAGAGCTACACTGGCAAAGTACTGTGTAATTATTAGTGCAAGGTGAGTCTTTAAAAAACAAAAGAAATGACACACAGGATAGCATTTTTCTGAAGACAAATCCCACATATCTAAAGGTTAAGCCACAAACAATGTTGAAAGGTTGCAAGTTATAATGTCTATAGTACTAAAACAAATTTTACCAAAAGAACTTATGAAAAAAAAATGGTATGATAATGAAATTGAACATTAAAGGAAAATATCAAAATTATTTCTTTAAACATTTTAGGAATCATTACATGTTTTTGATATATCTTTACGTACTTGTAGCAAAGTTACAAGGGATATAATATGGTCAGTTAACTTTTCACTCAGGGGAAGTACATACGTCATGAACACTCAAACGACATTAATATCAAATACGTATTCCGAAGTATAAATTTTTACTTATTTTTGCAAAATATAACTGATCTCTTATTTAATAATTCCCCACCATATTCTCCAGCACTTCATAACCGTTCTCACTAAAAAAAAATGTTTCTCATTGGGTATTTCTGTCATCACAACGAATTACAGAAATCACCACTAACATAAGTAGCCACTTTCCAGTGTCACTGCCGAGCTAAATTGGACTCCGACCTTACTTACCCCCAAAGAGGATAATTGAAATGGGTTTGTCTAATATATGCACTTAAGTGAGTAATGACACACAGTTTCAAGGCTCTCAATCTTATTCAATTACATCCACAATTCAGTGTACTTCTGTCATCCATTTGCTGGAAAACAAGGTATATCTCATCAAATACAAAATCAGCTGGCATTCCATTTACATTCGTCCGATTCTATAACATTCCAGTCAGCTTGAATTATATATTTCTTTCTTCGAATATAATTCTAAACTACTATTAGTCCTTACCTGGTTACCATTGCGTTGTGTGGTTTCCGCTTAAGACACGTTATACAATGCTACACCACTTTGTTAGAGCTGTCTGTACAGTTTTGGACATAAACCTCAACAACAACAAAAGTTGTTTACATTTAGTTAGTAGCAGCCGCAGCCGCTAGGGAGCAGCACCTCTCCACGGCTAACTTTACAGCGACTTAGCACTTTCCGCTCAGTACCTGCTAGGTCCTGGAGGCTGATTGTAGTGTGTTTAACATTTAATTCATTCCATGACAGTGACATATGATTAACAATAGCATTTGTTTTATTGCTCTGCGACGACTTTCGAGGTAGGAGAGAACAACAAAAATTACGTTATCCTGCAAGTTTACAATGGCACAGTAATAGCACATTAAACTTTTTCTCGTTTATAGTTACACATATAACGAATAGTACAGAGTTAATGAAGCAAGCATGTCAACCCTCAAGGAATTTTCATAAGTCTCACGATACTGATGGTCATCTCACACTCTAATAGCTAAACACGCTAAACTCAAAGAACTGTTTTTTTTTTCTTTCTCACATACCCCAAAGATCTTGTATTTGATACATAAAATCTTGTGTCCTGATTCAAGCAGGAGTAACTCCGAGGAGCAATCGGTATGGGGAGTGGGGGTTGCAAAGGGGTAGATTGCCAACTTCTCTTGAAGGCTTAAGATACGATGAATTATATACTCCAACAATTATTCTATCCCTTTTTTAGTCTTTTAAAAGGGAAAGTTCATCCCAAAACACTGACGTTTGTTATCAGTGAAATTTACTCTCGTTCCAAAAGTAATTCGTTTGAAGCGAAACCCTCTTCATTTTAAATAACAGCTAGTTTTATCTTATCAAATGTCATTAAATCATTTTCATTCAAACATGATGACCGTTCTCGTAATATATTTACGTCTATGCAACAATTGTCTTCAATTATATGACAGTGAGTAACATAAACGATCCAATTTAACAACCCAAAATCTCAAGAACATTAAAGTTTTCTTACATTTGATATTATGTTTTGGTCTTTATTCTTATCATTATCTTAGCTAGTTTGTAATTCACACCTCCCTCAACACCTTGACTAGGTTCTGAATACGTGTCTTGAGCCCTCACACCTCCCCCAAACCCTTGACTAGGTTCTGAATACGTGCCTTGAGCCCAGAAGTGATGTTTCTTATGTGCTGTTTCGACCAGTGATGTGTGGTACTGTAGAGTCTTCTGGTCTGATGTAAACGACTGTGATGTTTTGTTATTTTCATGACCTACTAAATATTCACCAGGCAGGACCTTTAGATGAACTACAAAAAAACTTCTGTCAGTGCTTCAGGACGCCGAGCTAAAACTTGTCTAGCAACATTAGACGTGTGGCCGGCAACTCCATAGGGCGCATAGCATAGCATACCCTTGGAACACCTGACTACACTAACGAACGTCTGGTAGCACTGCAGGCTCTCTCATCACAACGCCTGGCAGCGCCACAGGAAGTTATGGCAGCACACCAGGCTGTGTATATAGTGCTTCACGACACCTAGCAGTAATATTACAGGAAGTCTGACAGGACTTCTCTGACAACGCCAGAGGACATAGCGCTACAGAACGGTTAGCAGAGCTACAGGAAGTCCGGCAGTGCGATAAGATGTTCTCAAGCGCTACATAAGTCTGGCAGCGCTACATGGCATTCAGCATTGCTACAGGACATCTCTTTGTGCTACAGGACGATTTGCATTACTACAGGACGTACGGCAGTGCCAAAAGACATCTGGCAAAGCTACAGAACGGTTGGCAACCATACAGGACGTAATGGCAACGCTACAGCGCTTTAGGCAGAACTACAGGACGTACGGCAATGTTACAGGACTTCTGCTGAACTACAAGGCTTCTGAAAACGCTGAAAGGACGTCTGTCAGCACTGCAAGATATCTGGGAGTGATACAAGACGCCAAGAGACGCTACGACACGCGTGGACTTACTAAAGACGTCTGGCAGGGCAAAAAAAAGAAGAAAAATATGTCTGGCAACGCCACAGGTCAATCTTTTAGAACTACAGAGTATATCTGACAGCGTTTCCAATCATCTTACAGCATTGTATGATTCGTGACAGCACCGCAAGACCGTGTGGCAGCGCCGTAGGTCATCTAACACAACTACAGCACGTTTGTTAGTTAACTCAAGGGCGTCTGGAAGCACTACATCTGCCAAGTATCCATGATATCTACCAGCCTTACGAGACATCGAGCAGTACTGCAGGATGTCTGGCGGAGGTACAGGACCTCTGGCAGCACTAAAGGACTTGTAGCAGTCCTACAGGACGTATGACAACGGTACATGACGTTCAGCAACACTACATAACGTATGCCGGAGGTACAGGATATTTTGCATCGCTGGAAGACGTCTGGCAGTGCTACAGGACGTCTGGTAGAGCTACAGGATGTCTAGAAGTGTTACAGGACGTCTGGTAGAGCTACAGGATGTCTAGCAGTGCTACAAGGCGTTTACTAGCGCTACAGGGAGTAATGTAGCGCTGCTACTCGTTTGGCAGCGCTACAAGACGTCTGGAGCATTTCAGACGTCAAGCAACACTACAGGACGTCTGACATCATCACCTGACGTCTGACACAATGCAACTGAACGTCTCGCAACTCAACAGGACGTCTGACAGTGCCATACAGCGTTTAGCAGCATTACAGGACATCTGGCAGTTCTAAGAAACGTATGGCAGCGTTACACAGGACGTATGGCAGCGTTACAAGATGTATGGCAGAGTTACAGGACGCATGGCAGCGTTACAGGACGTGTGGCAGCGTTACAGGATGTAAGGCAACGTTACAGGACGTGTGGCAGCGTTACAGGATGTAAGGCAGCGTTACAGGATGTATGGCAGCGTTACAGGACGTCTGGCAGCGTTACAGGACGTCTGGCAGCGTTACAGGACGTACGGCAGCGTTACAGGACGTATGGCAGCGTTACTGGACGTCTGGCAGCGCCACAGGATACTTTCGGCGCTATAGAGCGTTTAGCAGAATTCCATGACGTTTGGCAGGGACGTAGGACGTCCAGCAGAGCTGCGGTACATTTGGCAAAGCTACAGGACGACTGGGAAGGTGACAGGTTGTCTTAATAGCTGGAGGCTTTGACCAGCTGAATGAGACAACATCCGCTGGCGGAGTCAAGAGGACGCTTTTTGATCTGGTTGTGTATGCCAACACGCCACACTTGTTCATTCTAGATCCTCACCTTCAGCTTGCACGCAGGTCATATTTTTTATTCCATTTACCCGTCCATTCTGCTTCCTTCGGCCAATTTCTGCTTGCCATCTGACTCTAAATACCCATTCTGCTTCCTTCGGCCAATTTCTGCTTGCCATCTGACTCTAAATACCCATTCTTTTCTTACAATCACTGAGATGAGACTCCACCTGGGCAGATCCGGTAACACACCTGGAGCAGATGAAACTCTCAGCTTTGGGTCGATTGTCATCTATTCAGGGTCGGTTAATAATAAGCTGTTCATAATCTATAATTTATTGATGTCATATAAATGTATAAACACCTTGGGATAAGTCTGCACAGTCAATGAGACAAATATTAAAATGCAAGGAAGAAGAAGAAGAAGAAGAAGAGGACGAGGAGGAGGAGGAAAAAGAAGAAGAAAATGAAACAGTAAAGGAGAGGAGATATCCTTCACTTGTTCTGTTTCGAAAGTGACAATTGTCCTCAGGTGACGTTATCTCCCGTTTCTATCACTGAGGTGTTGCTTTCACGATTTTTAAGACTCGACGAACGATCAGGAAGATTTTCGAGTAGGTCGAAAACTTTGCCATACTCAGGAACCAATGGATGACGGACAGCCTCTCTCAGGGACTTGAGCCTCAAGCCTGAAACACATCGAGTGAGGATTAATGAGGGCTATGTGAACATTAGCAGTGAGGGGGAGAGATACAAGAGGGGAACATGAGGGCATTTGGTCTCTGCAAGTCTGTCCAAATGACACCTTGTCTTGTGATTCTCCTCCTAACATGAAGGGATTTACCTCAACTTCCTCAACTCTCGCTCTTAATTAGTACAGACCATTTGTATAGTGTTACACTGACCTACAACCGTGGAAGTGAGTGATGCCGAGGGCGAGCCACCTTCCTCATACGCAGAGGTTCTGAGGTCGTCCTGAACTGCTGCTGCAGGAGGAGGAGGAGGAGGAAGAGGAGGAAGAAGAGCGTGTGTAGAACTCATCCCAGTGCCAATAACAGCCTGTTTACTTGTAGCCGGACACCTTACTGTGTTACCCGTCGCTACATAGCATATAGCCGGGGTGGGACTCTCTCTCTGCTCCAGGGCCATGTTCGCAGTGGTAGCGACAGCTGCGACGGAGCATCTCTGAGGCTTCTTATTGTCTTGGTTCTCCGTGACTATCATGGTGGCCACTGGTAATTGCAGGTTGATGTCCCTGTTGGCCTCAAACTCACTCTCAAGGGCAGATGAACCAAGAGAGGTGACAATATGCTTCCTGCCTGAAATTACGATGACATTATATTACTTCTTCGTTGTGGTGGTAGTGGTGTAGATGGTGAGAAAAAAAAAACATGTAAATAAAACAGCTAAGCTAAAACTACACGTTGAAAAAATAAGACTGAGATTAAAGAAGTGAAATTACTCCTCTCTGTAGTATTTGGAATAGTGACTTTTATCCCACTCTGTACTGTACAAAGAATAGCAACAAAACTATTTACTGATATCTGCTGTTGTTGTTAAGGCTTTAAGGCTACATACAGCAATAACCTACAAAACATAAATTCAGTGTTAAGCTAATTGGCTGCTCTATCTTTGCTATGTGCTACAGACTTGACTGACCATCTACGCGTGTCCCCAAAATATCTGGAACTTTACACTAATTACAGATAATTCTTTAGATTGTGGATATGAATTTACCCAAACAATTTTAAAATAACTTATTTATACTCAGCCTGTGTGGAAGCCTGTGCTTACGTTGGTACACTGGACATAAGCACTTCTTGCATTATCAGTGTATGGACTAAGTTTATCAGTTATATATTCACACAAGCCTTATTTCCAAGCTCGTTCAGCTCTTCTCACCCATAACACTTCATCTTTACCTATAGCCTGCACAAACATTCACCCTCGCCTTCATCAAGCAAAGATCAGACATCTCACCAGCTGCCCTTCTCAGTACATTCACATTCAAGAGTCTTACTTTTGCATGCTAGCCAATCAGTATATAATCCATAAATGTTCGCTTACCATCCACCCTACTCATCCACGAATACTTCATGTATGTCCCTCCTTTTTAAACCGGGTATTTTCAGTCGCCAGTCCTCTTGACGGCACACAACTTCATGAAGCTGTCACTATTTCCATTCACACTGGGCATTCCATGTCTCTCTCTGCCACTCGCCTTCATACCATCAACTGTCACATCACCCACTACTGAATTCAAGTCATCCATCTCTTAGAGCATTCATCTACCCTCCACAACCACTCTCCTCTCTTCTTCATTCCTATCGCTACCCGGTGCATAAGCATTAACAATTAACCATCTCTCATGATCCATCTTAATTTTTTACCCATTCTCAATCTATGACTCACTTCCCTAAACCTTTCCCCACTCATTCCCACAACCTCTACGAGAGAGGGGGAGATCACACCCACTCCGTAGCTCTCGTCATTATACTAACTCTTGGCTTTCCCTCGTGGACATTCCTAAGCCATTCTCTCCTCTTCCCCTTAATCCATCGTCCTAAGCACCTCTAATGTCACATTCAATTATAGCATTATGCCGGATGCTCTCCTGGGCAGTTTTAACGTTCTTTGGAGACACAGTGAATCGGTTACTCTTAGTCTGGCATGCAGTGAAAACAAGTGATGTGGAAGACTTCGACAACACATGATCTTGTTTATAACCTAACCGTCAGTGGATGTGGTGCGAGGTGAACCGTATCTCGGCTCTAGATGGGATACGACACGAAAAGTCTTTCTCTATCGCACTTTCTCCATCGCATCATTTTAGCATACTAGATAATTGATAAAATAAATACCTCAGTATATCCTGAAATGTAAAAAAAAGGAAATTGCTACTTTATACATGAGAATATGATGTTTTTTTACTCTGATCTGTCGCCACTACGAGCTCTTACGTGTCATAAGTCGAAGTTGTGCCCTAATCCTCCACTGTCGCAAGTGCGACACGTCGCAATGCGCGCCTTCGTAAATCGGGAGGTAGCTTTGTGGCAAATGAGACCAAAGCTTTCAATCACACTACGTCTATACCCAAAAGGCTTTCAGTGGGTCTAACTTCCTGTAATTTTTTCTGGCAAATGTCCCAATGACTTACGTATCGTTTGCCGTATGTCTTACATGACCGTAACATTCTATAAGACTTTCACACCCATGCACCTTCCTATTGATTTCTCCAAGCCACATAACCCTCTCACATCTTCCTTCTGCCCTCCTAATTCTCACTACGTTCTACCAGTTATTGACGTCGAATGCTGTTATTTTTACCATTTATTTACCTCTGTGCAATTCACCTATTTGCTACACAATTTCTGGACAATTTGGGTTACTCTGTAGTTAACTGACGTTCATTCATAAAAAAAAGTTTTATACTTGAAACTATATATTCTATTGACCAGTTTATTTACTAGTCTTTCGTGCTTTCTAAATGTTCTCTGAAAATCCTTTCGTTAATCATTCGTTCTAATCATTCATTCACTCCCTTCTGATACTTGAGACAACCAGTGCATACGTGTGACCAATAAGAGACAAGATTCAATAAATAATTAAGTGACTTTGGGTGACATTTTACCAGAAAACAATCACGAAAAATAAACTTGAAAAAAGAAAAATGTGTACTGCTCCGATGCACTGGAAGTAGCATGAGTAAAAATCATTCCACTGATACTTTTGCAGAAAAAAAAAAAGAGAATCGTCTTCATACCTTCAGAGGTGAGCGGAACCTCTTTGCTTTGCAATTTCGTCATGAGTGATTCCAGAAATATGTTCTCCTCCGTGGCTTCTGCTGCTGCTGGGCTGTGGTGACTGTCGATGACCACCTGCGAGTCTATAGAAGTCCCAAGGGTGGTGTTTGTAACCCCTTCCTTACCTCCTGGGCGAACAGCCAAGCTTCGCACTGCGCGAGAGCGTTGGAAGCGGATGTTGAGCAGCACACCAATCACCACTGTAAGGTATGAGTGAGGGCTTGGTTTACGACCCTATGTTTACAAACTGAAAGGGGAGAGAGAGGGTACGCGAGGAATGATGAAGAATGTGGGGGAAGGAGAAGATAAAGGAGAGGAAAGTAAAGAGATAGAGAGGAAAAAATTGGAAATGGGCTGACAAAGGGAAGGATATGAATCAAACCTATCCTATTTATCAAAAGGTATTTAGTTCTATATCTATATATTACCATTCATTTCTTCATCCTTTTCCGCAGTTTCCCCACATCCGTGAGGTAGCACTAGGAATAGTGCGAAGAAATGCCTTATCCGCTCACACTGTCTTTAGATGTCATGTGTAAGGCACCGAAACCACAGCTCCCTATCCACATCCAGACCCCACAGACCTTATATGTGGTTTTCTCCGGCTGCTACACATGCCCTGGTTCAGTCCATTGACAGCACGTCGCCCCCTGTATACCACATCGCTCAAATTCATTCTGTCCTGTGCATGCCTTTCACCTTCCTGCATTTTAGGTCTCGAGAACTTAAGAATACTTTCCACTCCATCCTTCCGTCTCCAATTTGGTCTCTCCTACTCCCTGTTCCCTCCACTTCTGCCACATATATCCTCTTTGTCAACCTTTTCTCATTCATTCTCACCATATATCCAAACCATATCAACACACCCTCTTCTGTTCTCTCTCTCTCTCTCTTTTTCTTCTCACACTTAAACATTTTTTCTCGCTCATTTCTTTTCATTTATCTTTTGTTCTTCTGCTAAATCTAAGCAGCTGGGGGATACCATACCAGTGTTGTGGATAAGGGAACTAATGCTTCGGTTCATTACACATGACTGTTAGGCAATGGATGCGAGAGAACAAGGCCTTTCCTTCGCCTTTTCCCGACGCTTCCTCTCCACAGCGGGAAACGGCGAACAAGTATGAAATATACATGTATATATATAACAAACAAAACAGTTTAAGGAACAGTTTGTGGCAGTGATGGCTCATCAGAATCACCAGGCAGATGATGATAATGCTAAACTTTCTGTTCCATTTACCAAGCATTTACAGAACATGGATAGAGCATGGAAATCAAGAAACTAGTTACCAACAGGTTACCAAGTAACTGAGGATACAGACTCGTCAATGACCACAGACATTTCACACACACACACACACACACACACCCATTAGGCACAAAGAAGGGTAACCCATGAGAACAAATGAGACAAGAGTGTGCAAAAGAAAACAAACCCATTAGCTCAAAAAACCCATTAGCTCAAACAACCCATTAGCTCAAACAACCCATTAGCTTAAACAACCCATTAGCTCAAACAACCCATTAGCTTAAACAACCCATTTGCTCAAACAACCCATTAGCTTAAACAACCCATTAGCTTAAACAACCCATTAGCTTAAACAACCCATTAGCTCAAACAACCCATTAGCTTAAACAACCCATTAGCTCAAACAACCCATTAGCTCAAACAACCCATTAGCTTAAACAACCCATTAGCTCAAACAACCCATTAGCTCAAACAACCCATTAGCTCAAACAACCCATTAGCTTAAACAACCCATTAGCTCAAACAACCCATTAGCTTAAACAACCCATTAGCTCAAACAACCCATTAGCTCAAACAACCCATTAGCTTAAACAACCCATTAGCTCAAACAACCCATTAGCTTAAACAACCCATTAGCTCAAACAACCCATTAGCTCAAACAACCCATTAGCTTAAACAACCCATTAGCTTAAACAACCCATTAGCTCAAACAACCCATTAGCTTAAACAACCCATTAGCTTAAACAACCCATTAGCTTAAACAACCCATTAGCTCAAACAACCCATTAGCTAAACAACCCATTAGCTCAAACAACCCATTAGCTCAAACAACCCATTAGCTTAAACAACCCATTAGCTCAAACAACCCATTAGCTCAAACAACCCATTAGCTCAAACAACCCATTAGCTTAAACAACCCATTAGCTCAAACAACCCATTAGCTCAAACAACCCATTAGCTCAAACAACTCATTAGCTTAAACAACCCATTAGCTTAAACAACCCATTAGCTTAAACAACCCATTAGCTTAAACAACCCATTAGCTTAAACAACCCATTAGCTCAAACAACCTATTAGCTCAAACAACCCATTAGCTTAAACAACCCATTAGCTCAAACAACCCATTAGCTCAAACAACCCATTAGCTCAAACAACCCATTAGCTCAAAAAAAATCATCATCACCTCTCATTATCTATTATAATAGATACATACCAATCACGAGTATAAAAAGAGCAATAGCTGTTATGGCTAGAGGTGCAGTCAGAGGGTGGAGGTCGATGGAGACTCGCTCCCACTGACAATGCTCGCCCATATGGAAGGGGCCACAGGTGCAGATGTAACCCGGTTTTAGGTTGTGGCATGTACCACCGTGCAGACACGGGTGGTATACACACTCGTCAACGTCACGGCAGGAGAGACCCACTAGCTGCTGGCCTGGCTCACAGCTGCAGAGAGAGAAGAAGAGAGAAGATGAGAGAGAGAGAGAGAGAGAGAGAGAGAGAGAGAGAGAGAGAGAGAGAGAGAGAGAGAGAGAGAGAGAGAGAGAGAGAGAGAGTGTTAATGGAAAGCTTGTAATGTAAACGGATTATTCAACATCAGGTCGTTCATTGTAAAAAAAAAAAATATCATGTAAATCTCTTAGTTTTTTTTTTGAAGTTTAGGGTATTTACCAACACAGATGAACTGGTTATTTACATATTCCTATAGCGAGTTGTGTATGGCATTTTGGTGATGGCGACTGTCATTTGTATAGACATTATGTGGACTTAGACTCTTCTAATAGATGAATGACACACACACACACACACTGAAATGCCCCGAGAAATACTATACAACTGCCATCCTAACTCGAAGTCTCAAACACCAGACGAGCACGAATCCCTTTTCCCCTTCTATGTTCTGGCCATCACCCAACCTTAGATCGCTAAAGGCACGGGCCTGACACGTCCCAGGGCGCTTCAGACCCACAATGCACCGATGACAGTCAAGACATGGAACACTGACTGCTCACACGCCATGTACTCACACTCTTCCCCCAACACCACACAGACAAGCGCACATGGTCTCTATGTATTGGTTCCACCCGATGGCCCATTCCCGTCATCCTAAGTACAACGGGTTTCATAATGATAGAAGGAACTCCTAGGGCAAGAAGTCATTCGATATATTCAGAGAAGATAGAAATATGAAATCCAAACATGAAATGCATAAAGTGAACTATTCTATCTCGTGTCTTTGCTCTCTATAATGCCTGGATTTTTCGCCTTTGTTCTTTGTGAAACTTTCTGACACACAGGTTACTAACTTCTTTTCGCCGTCTCTGAAAATCTGCTACGATTTGAGGATTTTCTTTTTTTTTTTCACGCAATACCCTTAACCTCATATAATGTAGCTGAGCACAGTCTGTTTTACGAATATTCTTGGCAAAACTGCTTTTAACATACTTTCCTTTGTCTACGTCCTATTCTTGGCAAAACTCCTTTTAATATACTTTCCTTTGTCTACGTCCTATTCTTGGCAAAACTCCTTTTAATATACTTTCCTTTGTCTACGTCCTATTCTTGGCAAAACTCCTTTTTAGTATTATACTTTCCTTTCCCTTGTCTACGTCCTTTCTCTCTCTATTCCCATAATTGATCTTATTCGCATATCAATCTCTACCCACTTATAGAACTTGGTGCCTCCTCCTCACCTGCAAGTTGCATGTCTCCACGATCTATGACACGACAGAGGAGGGAAGCAGGTGGTGTTGGTGCAAAAGTCAGGTGTGGGACAACCTGGCTCTAGATTTTGTTGGCTGGTCACCTGACCCCAGCTGGTCCCATTTACGGAGGGGGGTATCGGGAGAGGGTGATCTGATACGCGCACATCATCTATGCAACCTGTAAGGGTTTAGATCACATACATATAGTATTACAGAGGTTATAAGAGGTGGGGAGTTGTTAGTGCTTATACATCTGGTGATGGGGAGGTGATGAGGAGGAAAAGGAAGCATTCTGGGAGGAAATGAGTTAGTACTTTGGCAGTTCTGATACAAGGGATCGAATCTGGGATTTAGAGTGTATGAGTGCGAGGGTAGGTGATGTGGGCGATATGGGGCGACTGGTTTTAAAGGAAACGGAGAAAAGCTGGTCGAGTTACGATGCTGGAAGAGGAGTGATGGCGAGGAATGCAAGAGAGAGGGGAAAAGAAAAATGCAAACACGGACGTTATGTGGGTCATGGGCATTATTGAAATCTGTGGTGACCGACAGGTGTGCAAAGGAAATACTGAAGGATCTAAACATGTTAAGATGGGCGGTAGTAGAATGTGTGATCGTATCTTGGTGAAGGCGAGACTGGAAGTTTGTTCTTGGGTGAAATGACATGTGTGTGTGTGAAAGAATGTGTGAAAGTGAGAGAGTCTGGAGAAATACAGACTGTGTGCAGAGATTCCAAGAAAGACTGAAAGAAGAATGGTATAAAGCAGAGAGCAAATGGAACAAGGGAGATGGAAGGGATCTTAGGAAGCAGAACTTAATTGTGTGAGTAAAATATGAGGTATGCGGAAGGTGGGATGAGAAAGAGCAGTGAGGGGTGGAGTGAATAATTCCTGATGAATGAGATAAGGGACATGTAATGAGAGCATCGGCAGGAAAGGTGTGCAATTGATTGAGAGGATTGCAACAGGAAGGGGCACTAAGTCAAGAAAAAGGCACAAGCTGAAAAAAAAGGACTTGCTATTCACACTTCTCTCTATGACACTGTCATTCCTTTAATGAAAAATTCATCTCCCTCACATATCAACTTTGGGCATTTCATTTCCGACAAATTCTCCTTTCCGTTAGACTCAGAGTTTTAAGATTCACATCCTTATAACTATGTCGGGATCTACACACTCATCTTTGCTCTTTCGGTATAGAGTGACCTCTAAATCCTCACGTACCTTAGTGCATCCGATGCCCTAATCACTTCTTCAACCCTATGACCCACTTCAATCAGTATGGTTCAATCCTCTGCCAAGTCTAATCCCACGTATCTAAAACACTTCTTGCAGGCGCTCCCCATTCAGAATTACTCTCAAACCATCCAGTCTCGCCCCCTTGCTAAGCCTCATTACCAGAGTTCTGTTCACATTAATGCTCAACTTTCACACACTCTTCTAAACTCTCACAAGCGTTTCTGCCACCAGAGCCGCGTCATCTACAAACAGCAGCTGACACGCTTACTTTTGTTACTCCTGCTCCTACCTCGCACCGAAAGAAAGTCATAAGTCTCTCTTATTACTGGATAAAAGATAAGACAGTACCATATCAAACAATAATGGACAGTCCCACCTGTTTCTTCACAGAAACCCATAAACGTCTAGTACGGTTTCAATCCATCTAATATTACTGATATGCTCAATAATTTTCACCACACAAATCTCATCTGTGTTCCAAAAAGAAATCAAGATTGTCAAGTAAGACGGTTAACAGTTTTCATCATTGAAATCCTTATTGTAATAAAAACTTTGAGTGGAGTCTCAATTATCAACTTCAACCAACAAAACTAAGTCTTGAAAATGGATACGCTAGTCACCTACTGTCACCACCATTAGTGGACTGGACACTCACTGTTTTGAAGGTCGCTATGAACTGACCCCAGACTGAGGCCCACAAACCCTGGAATGCCACCCACGGTAGTCCCGTACTTCGTATCAACATAGAGAGGCATGGGAGGTGAGGCGACAACAGGCCTTCATGTCTCCCAGACTGGTTGTGGTCACGAGGGAGGACAGCGTTTCGTTCCGTCGCCATCCATCTCCATCGTCCAGCGAGATGATCAAGTTATGTCCGTGGCGACTCACTCGTACAGTGTGCCACGAGCCATCCGCCAGTGGGACGCCCTCGAGACACACCTCCTGTGCCGTCCAATCCATCCCAGACACCAGGGCGCACGCCACACCGCCACGGAGCTGTCATGGGTGCAAATATAGTTCTCTGGTTACCATCACAATTAGCATCCTCAATCATGTAAACATATCATACGTATATCATCCCAAGGGATAGGGGGAGAAAGATTACTACCCACGCATCTCCTGCGTGTCGTAAAAGGCGACTAAAAGGGGCGGAAGAGGAGGAGGGCTGGAAATCTCCCCTCCCGCATTTCTTTCCAAAAAGAAAGAGCCAAATGAGAATCTCTTTGTTCCTTTATGGGCTTTATGGCTCAGTCATCTGTTCTGGATGCTTCCTCGTTCAGGTGGGATATGGCGAACAAGTATGAAAGAAAACGAATATATATATATACATATATATATATATATATATATATATATATATATATATATATATATATATATATATATATATATATATATATATAATGAGAGTATATGAGAGAATGTGAGAGTGAGGTGAAAAAAGTATGAGCTTACCTGTAGCTGCAAGGCACGAGATTGCTGGCTGGCAGCCACTTGCACCAAGAGGCCACTGGGGCGGCCACGCGCCCTCACACGCAACTGCAGAGACAGATCATACGGGTCTGGTGTGAAGGACAGTGCGACCTTCATGTAGGAGGCCTGGCCGAGGGACATTGGAACGGTGGGCATGGCACACTGAGGCCCTGCCCATCCCGGCAGACAGTCGCATCTGGGAGTATTGAGGCCATCAACACAATGGCCTCTTAGACCACAGGAACTCAACCTGGCCTCGCAAGAACTCTCCTGGGGTTTGCAGCTCTTTACACTCCCGCTGGAGTATGCTGGCTCGCCCAGATCAACCAGCTGAGGAACAGGATACTACAGAGTGTTCATCAAATGTGTGCTGGAGGTGAGCTGCCAACAAAATCAAGACGCGCTGGAAGACTTTCCAGTGTACTTCAGAAAAGAAATCCGATACAAGGAATATGAATGCATTGCCAAAGAGCTTGTAGCGCTTGAATTGGAAGCCGACAGAACTGAGCTGGTAAATACAAATATATAATACAATTGCTTATGCATATGCAAATGAATTCTATCTTCTGTTAAATATCATTCTTTTTTGAGGAAAGGAAACGAATGAAAGCAACATGCTGAGCAAGACTCTACCTCTCCATTAACCATGAGGTGAGAGATGCAACCATCGAAGGCCTGGTGCACCAGGGCACTGGACCATCCATAGTCAGCAGACTCCGGGTATGGATGAGCAAGACCGCCCACTTGCAACGGCGCTCGGCTGCCCAGACTCTCTGTCACCTGGGAGTCCATCCAGGGCGCTCTGGCGATGCAGTGGGCATCGGTAGTCGTGTTAGCGGCCCAACCACGCCCACACAGGTCAACCATTAAGGTCACCCCCTGCAGGAAGGGAATAAACACACACACAAAGAAACCATATATACAGGAAACTGGATGAACTGGACGAATCAAACTAAACCATTTGATTAAACCATCGTGCTCACATAAGGAGGCATAGGATGGCATTAAACCACCTGGAACTCTTTCCTTATTCACAGAGAAGTAAGGTACGTGTATCTGATGATATGGAGGACAGAAATGAGGAGAGATTGTATGTCTAGCCTTCGTTATCTGACTCAAAGAACACTTGAGATAAGTGAAGATATTACCTGAGCATTGAAGTGCAGGTGAAGTGTGTGCCAGCTCCCGGTGTTAACTGGGACGTCCACTTGTAGTTTAACTGGGCCTCTCGCTCCTTCTATGACCACCTGTGGCCGCCCATCCACCAGCTGTAACACCATCATGGGGGCGGGCGGGTAGCGTGGATGGGTTGTAAACGACAGCGGTCCAGAGTAGAGGATGATCGCCTGTGTCCGCCGAGTAAGGAGGCGTAAAGAGAGGGTGGTAGGGAGACAAGGAGGAAGAGGCCGGACCCAAACCCAGCCAGACCCTGTAAAGGTGCGGGCGAGAATCTTACACTGAGGTCCCCATGACTTGCCGGGACACACACACCTGCGAGAGAGAAACGTGGACAAAAGGCATTTAAGACGTTGAAACTTACATTATCATCGCAGTATCTTTGCTTCACACTGTATTACCTAAGAAGATTGTCTGTCCTGAGCTAAAAATAGGGAGCAAATGTGAGGTAATCTGTAAATTGAGAGTAGGACAGAGTATGAAAGGCATACTGCAGAAGATAGTTTAAGTAATGGGGCCCAAATAGTGTAAAAGTCTCTCTTGTATTGCAGAAAGAGGTAATCACAGATGACCAAATGAAGTCGAACTGTCGGGTTGTAACATCTTGCGTTCACTAGAGGAGTGGATAAAGAGGATAGAAAACGTGATTGAAACCCACAAGTTTACATGTGAAACGGACGATGCTAAGAATGATCAGTTCTTGCAAGCATCAGAGGAAGATCAAGAAGAGATTATGTGCATGATATTGAGGGAAAAACAATGAGAAAAGATGAAGATTTTCTTTTTTTTTCTACTGTAACGGAATTGTGGCTGGAGTGAATAACCTAAGTGATGCGTCTGAAAATGTAGACAGTATTTAGAAATTAAAAAAAAAAAGTTGTATGATCGTAAAGAATATTCAAGAGGCGGGACCCTTACGAGGGTCGAACTCCTTCCCCATACCATACAAATAGGTAATTTTACACACAGACACAAACGCACACACCCACACTCACATACACCCACATCCTTACATCCTCGATAAAGACTTTTCAGAGTTACCTGTTGCCGGTAACCATTCATTTTCCTCTCTTCCTACTCGCACACATGCCTTACATCCTCGATAAAGACATTTCAGAGTTACCTGTTGCCGGTAACCAATCACTTTCCTCTCTTCCTACTCGCACACATGCCTTACATCCTCGATAAAGACTTTTCTGAGTTGTTACCTGTTGCCGGTAACGATTCACTTTCCTCTCTTCCTACTCGCACACATGCCTTACATCCTCGATAAAGACTTTTCAGAGTTACCTGTTGCCGGTAACCAATCACTTTCCTCTCTTCCTACTCGCACACATGCCTTACATCCTCGATAAAGACTTTTCAGAGTTACCTGTTGCCGGTAACCAATCACTTTCCTCTCTTCCTACTCGCACACATGCCTTACATCCTCGATAAAGACTTTTCTGAGTTACCTGTTGCCGGTAACCATTCACTTTCCTCTCTTCCTACTCGCACACATGCCTTATAAGCATCCTCGATAAAGACTTTTCTGAGTTACCTGTTGCCGGTAACCATTCACTTTCCTCTCTTCCTACTCGCACACATGCCTTACATCCTCGATAAAGACATTTCAGAGTTACCTGTTGCCGGTATCCGTTCTCACGCAGCGGCCGCCGTTGAGGCAAGAAGTTGGGGTGCAGGTATCATCCCTGTAGCGTGGGAGGGTGTGGCAGTCATGGGCTCGCGCCAATCGCGGCGTCACCAGTGAGGTTAAGTTGGTGTCGACCACCTGAAAGAGGAGGGAGGAGCGAGGGTGTGCGAGGTTAGGTGGAAGAAACTAAGGAGGTGGGGGGTTTGGATAGAACAGCCTGGAGACCTTGAATGCTAAGGCCTCTCTCTCTCTCTCTCTGGAGTGTCGGGGTGTGTGTGTGTGTGTGTGTGTGTGTGTGTGTTTCCAAAGGGAACGAAACGTCAGAGATATAGCCACATCCACAGGTGTGTGTGTGTGTGTGTGTGTGTGTGTGTGTGTGTGTGTGTGTGTGTGTGTGTCCCATCCCAACAGAGGACCACTGAAAGGTATTACCTGTAATGGAAGTGATACAGATGCTAAGGATGCAACAGAGGATGGATTCTGTGGGGTCGTCTTGTCAGAGGGAGAGGACACAGAGAAGCTAGACATCGCCTCTCCGTTCTTGTCCTCAATGATATGCGTGTCTTCCACCGCCACCCGTAGGTTCATGATCTTCTCAAGCTGATGGATGTGAAGGAAATAAAATATCAGGCAAAGATTGAGGCTAGAACATCTGAAAACTAATGCTGATACTTGGAGTCAGTCCAGCATGAATCATGGTAAATCACCCAATAGTTTTAAGGGGCCTTTGAAATCAATATCTTTCATGAAAAGAACTAATTTCTTTCTTCTCTCAGTGACACGACTTTAATCATATTCATAACACAGGTCAAGCCTGCGTTTCTCTTTCACTATCAGACCTCTGAGTATAATATTTGTCATAGTTTTTTTTATTTCGCACCAAGGGGGGCGTCTGTACCTATCATTTTACACAACCAGCTACTCTTCGCCTCCTGGATCTTGTCTCCCAACGTTTGAAGCTTATAATACCTTTACCTTATATGACACTGCTTTAATGACGCGTGTATTTTTTTCCCGCTTATGTTGCCCCTCGAGTATGTTTACTTCTGCGAAAACTTAACATCCTGTCGCGAAGAGTTGATCTATCACACACACCCATGTCCCGATATCTTCCACTTCGGGGATTTCAATGTACACCAAGGAGAATGGTTTGGTTCGACTCAGGATGATTCTGGTGGAGTCGAAGCCCTTCATTATTCCCATTCTTAACAGTCTGGAATAAATAAACACGCAACACGAGTTCCTGTCACGACCACACAACCTATTCCTCCTCTTATTCTACTTTTGAATGGACGTTAGGGTTCCAATCACTACCTTATCTCTTACTTCTAATCAAACATATCATCCTCCTATTCACGTCCTTTGAAACTCTAACAATAGCATTTTGGGAGTTCTCATTGGTCATCTTTGCATAAGTTTTATACAAGCTTTCCATGAAACATTATCTGCTTCGCCGGGTGAGATGCCTCCAGCTGTGTTGACTATGCAGCGGAGGTTATCTTGAAAGGACTGAAGTTCTGTGACCGTTTTTCTCCCGAAACTTCATTCCAGTTATTTTCATCTAATGGCTCTTGTTCTAATGCCTCTCTCAATTGGAACAGCATGCATCCGGCACTGAAACTTTTATCCTTTTTAGTTTATCTTGCCTTCATTCTTGCTTGGAATTACTATATACCTTCATAAAAAGACAGTTTTGATTCGACTCATTCTATCGATAGATATTCTTACCCTAAACCAAAATTATCCCAGTAACTTCCGTAATTCAAGCTAGTTCTTCTTCTCCTCTTTTCCAAACTGATCCATCTATAGTTAACTCACTGACTAATTATACCGCCCGTTTTAGGTACTGGGAGAGGAAGTTTCCAAAGGAAACACTTCACGCCACACCTTGACAAATACTCCAGGTGAGATGTTGAAGGTTACGTCAAAAGATTTACCAAAAACTCCCGAGAGAGAGAGAGAGAGAGAGAGAGAGAGAGAGAGAGAGAGAGAGAGAGAGAGAGAGAGAGAGAGAGAGAGAGAGAGAGAGAGAGAGAGAGAGAGATTCTGAACAGGTCGGAAAAGAGAGGAAGATAGCCAAAAGATAGCCAAAGATTTACCAAAACTCCCGAGGGATAGAGAGAGAGAGAGAGAGAGAGAGAGAGAGAGAGAGAGAGAGAGAGAGAGAGAGAGAGAGAGAGAGAGAGAGAGAGAGAATCAGGTCGGAAAAGAGAGAAAGAGAGCCTGATCAAATTAGTTTTTTGGGGAGATCCATTTCGGTTAAGCACTGTTGATATACTGTTTAGACACGAACAAGAATACGCTTCCATATCATGATAGAAATTCTACTGCAACACAGGACACAGAAAGTTGTGAAGATCAGCGAAGATTGATGTATGAATAACTATATTCTCCCTCCCCTATATCAGACAGGCTGGATCCTGCTTTGTATATTCGAATACAGTTAGCAACACACACCAGGGAAACCATGAACTACTCCCTTAAACACGAGTACACAGAATATCTGATGAATTTGAAACTCTCGCCTAAGTTATCTCTCGCGAGTTTTATTCAGTGACGACAGAAGACTATCATATGGTGATTTTAGTTCACAGTTTTCTGTTACGGTGGGACAAATATTACACGTGTGTCAGAGAAGGAAACAAATGTCAAGATCAAATGTCTAAAGTGTCATGATGGTCCCACAAGGTCAAGGTCAGCATCTATTTAGGGTACTCACATACTGTAAGTGGAGGGCTAGCAACCCATGCAGTTTGATGGGGTCCATGAAACTCCCTCCCATTTGCTTCACGCTCAGCCACACGCATGCGCTGGGTGGCGCAGGAGGCGACAAGTCGGGGACACTAGGGCTGGTGGCGGCGTCTGGGGAAGAGGTTCTCAGTGGCGTTGGACCTGAGGTGGTGAGGGCTGGCAGGCCATAGACACTGACGATCTCCACAGCTTCGGCTTCCCTCCCAACCACCTTCGTCACAGCCTCCGCCAGGGTGCCCAGGCCTCCGCCACCGTGCTGAAATACACCACACGTGAGTGAAACTCCGTATGGCACGACCAGGGTATTCCACATATAAATGGAAGAGCCTCATAAGTGGAGAAGGGTTGTTAACCACTTCTCTTGAACATTATGATTAGTATTAACAACCCCGTTAGGGTAATCGCTATACAACACAAGCAGTTCTCTGTACTCACAGACCTAATGCCAACTGTGACTGGTATGGAGAACTCTGTGATCATTTACTCACACGAGTTATTCACGATTAAGAAGATATAGGTAGACAATACTCAGCACATTCAATACCTCTATGTTAAGCAATGAGAGGCGGCGGTGTTAGCATGATGTCACTACAAACTCCATTCCCTCGGGCCAGATAAAGGCATAAAGGTACGTAAATTATATGGGAACTAATTCTGTAAAAACGGGTTTCGATCCTCAGACGAGAGCAAAAGATAAGGACATTCGAACACCACCAGGTAGAAGTACTGTCCTGAGATTACAGTAAAATAAAACAAAACAAACGAACATCATTTCATATCACCAGATGATAAATCTAGACACAAATGCTGTATAGTTTACTACCAAGATGAGAGAGAGAGAGAGAGAGAGAGAGAGAGAGAGAGAGAGAGAGAGAGAGAGAGAGAGAGAGAGAGAGAGGAGTGTTTACCGTGGGCGTCCAGCCAGTGGCCAGTGTTGCGGGTGTGGTAGGCGTGAGGGAGACGGGAACGGCGTGAGCCAGGGCCTCAGGAGACAAGTACCTCACCACCACAGTCACCTTGGCTGCCACGTCCCTCTGGCCCCACACTCGGTCAGACACGCTGAAGTGCAGCTCGTACCTGATGTGGTTCCGCCAGAAAAGATAAAAGAAATATAAAGGAAAAGAAGGAAGTGTAAACTTACGTAACTAACTGAGACAGTTGAGGAGATGATGAAATTAAGAATTACAACATGAAATGACCATTTCTGTCGTCGCTCCTCTTCTTATTCTTTATACTTTTCAGATACCTGTGGTTCAAAGTAATATCTGTATTCGAATTACGATACACAAACTTTTTAAAAAGACAGTATTAATGTCAAGATTCCCATATGTAAAAAAAAAACACCATTAAGTCCCTTTCTATGTAGCAGAAAAGCTCAAACTTTTTGCTATCTTTAACAGACTCCAAGAAAAGTTCTGAACAAGATAACATGACACTGTAGTGAAGCAGTTACCACCTCCAGCTCTGTTGTTTGGATTTTTGGTGGCCTCGGTTCATCTTAATGGCTTCATATTTACCAGTTGTTGTGCAATATGAAGATTGAGTGTTTCAGTGGTAGAATGATCAAGTATATTTTTATAAGTCCCCGGGGAAAATGAAGCACGATTAGTTCCCAAGTGCACTTTCGTGTAATAATCACATTATCAGGGGATGATGGAGTTCTAGCTACGTCTCTTCGTTGTATATCAACTGACTGTTATATTTCTTTCTTGTATCTCCCCTGATGATGTGATTATTACACGAAAGTGCAGTTGGGAACTTGTGTTTCATTTTCCCCATGGACTCATAGGAATATACATAATTTTCCAAAAGAAGGAACAGAGAAGGGGGCCAAGGGAGGATATTGCCTCAAAGGCTCAGTCCTCTGTTCTTAACGCTACCTCGCTAACAGCTTGTATGAATTCCTAAATTTCAATTTCTCCAAGAGAGCATTATCTTTGATAACAATAGGACCTCTAACCCCACATCCTAAATATGTTTCCTAGACCCATCTTTACTATCTTCATAGTCTTACCTTCCTTCTACGAGATGCGTCGAGGAAAAGACCTCCCCAGTGTCGGGCTGTAGAGTGAAGAGTGGGTGGGGAGGTCCTGCCCATGAGAAGGACTTGTCCTCCAAGTCCCAGTCGTCTGGATCCTCCACATAGACTCTCCCAAGAGCAGCATCTCCACCTCCACCCTGCGAGTGTCATCATACCATTGGTTTGTCTTGTCACAGTGTTGTGCATCAGCTAACCATGTTCTTCCCGACCCGGTTATGATATCACGGTGAAGGTAATTACTAAGGTTGAAATACTGACAAGACAACTTGTATTTTAGGAATAACTACAGCGTTAAGGTTGAAGTCGAGTCGGGGGGAAAAACACAGAAGGGAAGGTTGCTTTATTGAATGTTTTGATCATACGTGGAAATGCAGTCACTGAAATTCACAGTCTGTAGCAATCTTATTTCATTTAGGTAGTTATCTACATGTCTATTTTTTTCAGATATTAACCTGAAGAAATTAAGAAGAACGTTGCATTGGGTTTATATCTAAGATCTCTGAATATGTGGCCCTTAATTTCGAATATGAACTGAAAACAAAATGCTAGCTATGTGGCCCTTAACTTCGAATATGAACTGAAAACAAAATGCTAGCTAAATAATCGTCATAGCTGTCATATGTAACGCACCGAAACCACAGCTCCCTTTCCACATCCAGGCCCCACAAAACTTTCCATGGTTTACCCCAGACGCTTCACATGTCCTGGCTCAATCCATTGACAGCACGTCGACCCCGGTATACCACATCGTTCCAATTCACTCTATTCCCTGTACTCCTTTCACCCTCCTGTATGTTCAGGCCCCTGTACGTGTGTGTGTGTGTGTGTTTCAAAACAAAAACACCAAAAGAATGTTCATAAAAACTGGATGCTTCAACTTGATGTCAATTAGTCCCGTAAAGTCCACCACTAGGGTACATTTTACCTTGCCTCTGTAAGCCACAGCTTATAAAAGACTGAAAACATTTCAGGAACACCTGATCAACATGAACAACCATGACCGAGATCATTAATGCTGAAACCACTGCTAATTAACTACCACTAAGTACATACCCCACTGAAAAAGGGTAATTCTAATTAACAAAAATCACTGAACCTTGATGGTTTTACAGACTGTTAATTAATCCATTAACACTCCTCAAAGTGACTGATTTGTTGCTGTTAGAACATCATCATGAAACCAGTATGTGTGGGAGTACAAAAGTGATCGACGTGGGTATACACACACACACACACACACACATATATATATATATATATATATATATATATATATATATATATATATATATATATATATATATATATATATATCTATATATATATATATATATATATATATATATATATATATATATATATATATATATATATATATATATATATCCCTGGGGATAGGGGAGAAAGAATACTTCCTACGTATTCCCTGCGTGTCGTAGAAGGCGACTAAAAGGGGAGGGAGCGGGGGGCTGGAAATCCTCCCCTCTCGTTTCTTTTTTTAATTTTCCAAAAGAAGGAACAGAGAAGAGGGCCATGTGAGGATATTCCCTCAAAGGCCCAGTCCTCTGTTCTTAATGCTACCTCGCTAACGCGGGAAATGGCGAATAGTATAATATATATATATATATATATATATATATATATATATATATATATATATATATATATATATATATATATATATATATATATACGTCAACGAAACAGGTGGTGGGTGTAGAATAATAAGGACTACGTCTCTCGGGTGTAGAACATGCTGAGCAACGAAACAGAAGTTAGAGGTGAGGTAAGGTCACCTGAGTCTTCCAGAGGTAGACAGTCTTGGCAGCAGGTTTCATGGGGTTGTCGTTGACATCATCAATGATGACAGTGACGGGTTGTGTGGCTGCCAACCCCCCAGCATCAGCCACCACCACCTCAGCCGTCAGCTGGCGATGCTCCTCCCTGTCCACGGGACCTAATGTCCACACCTCAGCCCCACCACGTCCACTGTCTGCACCTGCCATTGGACGAGAAAGACTTACAGAGGTCACAGGACGTGTCATTCATCTGTAGCATCTGGCCAAGAGTCTTACAGTTATGTAACATAATGTCTTTGAAAATACAGGCACCTGATATGACACACACCCCTCCAACCTTAAAATTGAGAAGAAGTGATTGCAACAGATGATATTATTAAGATCTGCATCATAGTGATTATGAGTCATTTCTTCACACGAAAACTATCTTTTTTCTGTTCTAAACTAGTTTAATGGACGTGTTTCTTCATCAGGTAAATGGTAAATCTTTTACTAAAACCGTCGAATTAAAGGATTGTACCCTAGTGCTAAAAGGGGGTTAAGAGGGACGACAATTTTTCATGCTATGACAATTTGTTACGACCGCGGATTTAGATCTTCTAAAACAATACCTTTTCATCACATGAGATTTACAGGGTTCGATTCGATTGGGTTACGTAATGCTAGGGGTTACTTTGGACTTGTTTGGATTTAGGTACCGTCTTTTTAAGGTCTTCCTAAGCTTTGTAGTACTCGATTCGTTTAACTGAAGGAAAACGTTCGAGACTTCGATAAAGGATACTTGCGAGGCCACTGTAGTCTTGTTCTTAGGTTGAAAGAGTTGTCGTGGGGGGATGCACAGGTTTGGAAGAGTTTTACTGCAGTGGTATAGATATTTCGTAAGTTTTCTTAAGCTGTGTGATAAGGACACGAAAAGATATAGTAAGAAAGACTCCCTGGAAGGATTTGTAGCAGTTATTGGGAAACTCTGTAGGATTGGCAGAGGTACAGAGGTTTGACTCCTCCTGCAAACCTTAGCTGTGGGTTGAATCGCAAAAGGCGATCGACGTCGATGCTTTTTTTTTGTTTTTTTGGCCGTGCTCATAGTTGTGGAGGGGGAGCCCCGACGGATCACGTCTGTGACTTACATCAGCAAGGAGCTTCCACTCCAAGACTCTAGGCTAAGACTTTATTTTTCCCTTGAGGCAGAGGACGAACAGGATGACATAAGTGGTGAAACATGGGAGCCATGAACATCTACGAGATCACGATCTTTCCACCTAATATGACGTCTGCTGAACCACATAAAGATGAATGAATGAAACGACCTCGTCTGAAATCAGCAACTCGAAAATCAAGAAAGATTTGTTGGGTTGGAGATTCCAACAGTGGGAATCTACTTGATGAAAATGTCTGTGTTTCGTGCCAGCCATAAAAACATTTCGTTCCATTCCTTCAAGATGGAAGAGAACCATCCTCTCGCTTGCAACGATGGGGTTCCACGTTCCCTGTGGCCTCCACACCCACATCTCTGGTGTGGTCCTTGTCGCTGGCTCGCTAACTCTTTCTTCGAGGGAGATATTGCTGTCGATCTCGACAAGTAATTGTAGTATTCGGGCTCGAGGTTCAGCATCGGTGTCCTTGTGTGGATATCAGTGTTAACTGGGTATGTGATTCTGTTACTCTCCAACACTTAGAAGATGCTCACTCCATAAATACGTCGTAAGTTATAGAAATACTTGAATCTATTTACCGGTCGGTAGATCGTGATATATCAAATCAAAATATATATATAAAAAACCAAATCTTTTCCTCCTGTGCTCCTGGCAAATAGCATTGAAGTAATAAGCTTACACTTAAAGAGCCATAAAGCAGTTAAACCTGGTCCTCTAGGGCAACACTAACTTATGCAGGAAAGATCACGTCCCTTTAGGCACGACGCGAATCTCTCCTGAACCTACCTGACCTAAGATTACACCTGGGGTGTTGCAGATGACGACTGCACAAAGCAACAACACTTTCCAGACAATATCACTTGATATCAACATAGTGAAAACCAGCAGGTAAAGGTGATCGGGAGTTCAGTAAGCGAGTCTAGCACTTCTACTCACTTGGGTCATGCTTGATGGCGAGGGTGTCGAGGACGTGGGCGGGGTTGGAGGGGGCCAGGGTGAAGTTGAAGGGCGGGCCGTGGGCCAGCGCCCACACGTCGTCGTCGGTAGCTGTGAGGAGGCCCAGGAGGGAGGCAGGAGCGCCCTCGGTCACATGTAGGAGGGTGGGAGGTAAGAGACGCGGGGGACAGTCGTTAACGTCCGTCACGGTGATGGTGAGGGTGGCTGTGGACGAGAGGGAGGAAGGGAGGCCACCTTCGTCCACCGCCACCACCTTGGCCACACCCACCTCCCCGCCGGGAGCCTCACGGTCCAGGGCGCGCCACAGCCTCACGCCCCCGCTGCCGTCCACGCTCAGGGCGCCCCACCCACCCTCCACACGGTACTCCACTCCCTGCTGCTTCATCTGCGCCAGAGAGAGACAGTTTAGCTATAGTGTGTGCGTGTGTGTGTGTGTGTGTGTGTGAGAGAGAGAGAGAGAGAGAGAGAGAGAGAGAGAGAGAGAGAGAGAGAACCCAGACGGCGGTGTGAGGGCAAACCCGCCACTAGACTATGACTTTTGGACAATTTGTCAAATAGCAATGCACCCACCGAACAGTTAAACCATAATTTTAGTCGAATTATGGAAATCTGTCTTACTTGCACGACAAGAATGATTTACCCTGAGAGTGAAAAACTCGCATCACTATCATAGAGGCAGAGGGAAAGTGATCTAACTGGAACACACACACACACACACACACACACACACACACACACACACACACACACACACAAGATTTTCCGAATCAATGTCGAAGACCAAACCAGGGTGTAGAGGGATCCTGGTTACTGTGAACATGTGTTACGCTTTTCACTGGGGTGGTGGACGACTCAACCAAGTTTCGCCTGGAAAATCAACAATGATATCTTTCGTTACAAAGATAATACTTCATATTTCCTCATCCCATCTGGTAAAAGAGAGAGAGAGAGAGAAACAAAAAATAATATCATAAGCTTAAGATAACAGAGTGAGTAAAAAATTCAGCGTAGCTGTGGGGGAAACAATACAAAAGATATCTTAATCTTGTTCTCTGTGAAGAAGTGGGTGTACCACTGTAAGGATGCAAGGCCTTAACCCTGAGGCTGTGTGTGTGTGTGTGTGTGTGTGTGGAAGGATATAAGGAAGGGGGGGTAAATCAGTAGGACCCCCTCTTGGATTGGGGTACCAGACAGCCTCCATCTACAGCGAAGATAAGGAAGAAATAACCACCACTAAATTCCTTTCAGACCACGGGTAGGTTTTTTCCCCCCCCTGGAGGCCAACCAGACGACCGAGCAAGGGGAGGACCTAGCTGGAGGAGGACCTAGCTGGAGGAGGACCTAGCTGGAGGAGGACCTAGCGGTAGGAGGACCTAGCGGGAGGAGGACCTAGCGGTAGGAGGACCTAGCGGGAGGAGGACCTAGCGGTAGGAGGACCTAGCTGGAGGAGGACCTAGCGGTAGGAGGACCTAGCGGGAGGAGGACCTAGCGGAAGGAGGACCTAGCTGGAGGAGGACCTAGCGGAAGGAGGACCGAGCGGAAGGAGGACCTAGCGGGAGGAGGACCTAGTGGGAGGAGGACCGAGCGGAAGGAGGACCTAGCTGGAGGAGGACCTAGCGGCAGAAGGACCTAGCGGGAGGAGGACCTAGCGGTAGGAGGACCTAGCGGGAGGAGGACCTAGCGGTAGGAGGACCTAGCGGAAGGAGGACCTAGCGGAAGGAGGACCTAGCGGGAGGAGGAGGTAAGGTAAGGTAAACGTCAGGTTGGTTGGGTCTTTCAAGTCCAGTGAACTCGTCATCGTTGGAGAAGTGAACGGGAAGTCACTACATCCACCAAACCGAAGATACATCTCTCAAAATCTTCTTCAGCTGTTAAGGATGAGTCTAAGACGACATTTACCCGATACATGGCCCTTGTGAGTGTCAGTAAGTACATGAGGAAGCATTAATGTAGGAAGACCAGTAGACACGTCGAGTGATATCGGTAAAGATGAAGTAAAATGCGTTATGACAATAAATAAATGAATGTATGAGAGACGAGTGAGGATAAGTGATGAGCCCCCACGACTGTCACACTCACATCTCACATGCAAGTAGGTAAATCACACTTGACAATCATAAAGAACTGGATACTCAAGGAAACAAGTGAATCTACTCACTGCAAAAGGGGGGGAACCTAAATTTTCCTGCAACTTGAAATTGCACAGTGTTGGGCTGGAGCAGCCACTGGAGAGAGAGGATATGAGTAAGGTCCTGAGGTTCAGCCACTGGAGAGAGAGGGGTTATGAGTAAGGTCCTGAGGTTCAGCCACTGGAGAGAGAGAGGTTATGAGTAAGGTCCTGAGGTTCAGCCACTGGAGAGAGAGGTTATGAGTAAGGTCCTGAGGTTCAGCCACTGGAGAGAGAGAGGTTATGAGTAAGGTCCTGAGGTTCAGCCACTGGAGAGAAAGGTTATGAGTAAGGCCCTGAGCAGCAGCCACTGGAGAGAGAGAGGTTATGAGTAAGGTCCTGAGGTTCAGCCACTGGAGAGAGAGAAGTTATGAGTAAGGTCCTGAGGTTCAGCCACTGGAGAGAGAGGTTATGAGTAAGGCCCTGAGGTTCAGCCACTGGAGAGAGAGGCGTTATGAGTAAGGCCCTGAGGTTATCATATATCTCACAAGCACAATTTTGCCATGAAAGATTCCTGGTGTTACCCAAGATCTGTCTACAAGCATCCTGCAGCTCAACGCTGCGCTATTTCCAGGAGCAGGGAAGTGTACACTCCTTTGGAGTGAGAAGCTCTTTGACGAGATTGTACTCTGAATAATGCAGCCTCACCAAAAGGGACTTTTCACACTGCGGTGTAACCTTGAACAGAAGGAGTCCGTTAACACACACACACACACACACACACACACACACACATTCCATATATATATATATATATATATATATATATATATATATATATATATATATATATATATATATATATATATATATATATATATATTCTTTATTATACTTACTGGAAACTTTACCTTCCTGCCCCTGGAGAGCCTTTGATCTTCTATGAGGTTCCTGCAGCACTCCGGCAGCCAGCCACGTCCACTGGGCAGAGCCACAAGTCATGGACTAGGGTGATTTGTGTGTGTGTGCTGTGTGCGAGATGTGAGTGCACGACAATTTAGGTCGACGTGTTTCGTGAATTCAGTTATGCAAGTTGCATTCTTGGGCCTTGATGAATGCTATCATTATTTATAATGTTTCAGAAATGGATGGTGTCCAGAGTACAAACGACAAAGTGTGATTCGCATACGTCTAGAGCGTGTTGTTTCAGATGGGTTTGGCGGACTGGTGTTTTCAGACTCTGTTTGGCTGGGCGTTTCCCTCAGTGCCTTGTGGGGGGTAATTCGTTGTTTACATGTTTTATCATCGGTGTTTTGGTTGGTTGAGGGATGAGGGTTTCTGTGAATACAGGCTGTTATAGCGTAACGCTGGGGTAAACTTTTAGTTTGCTTGTTACGGGGGTAGTTTGGATGGGAGGCATGTTAAAGTGGAATTGTATCGGGAAGATCTTTGTTTCATCGTGTCAGTGTACAGCGTCTGTGGTTGCTAGGTAGCCAGCAATTCCTCTTGAGTGTTCTGTCTAGTTGGCAACTTTGTTGCACTTGCTGTTGACAGGGTGGATGGCCAGGTCAAGCCAGGCTGGTGAAGTGTAGTTCAAGGTGGAGCGGATGAAGTACAGAGCATACCAAGGGATTCTTATTCTTGTCCAATCTTGGTGCCAGTTGGTGTTCTGAGGTTATCCAGTTTGTCTGTTGCTTCTGTGTTGATGTTGCGATTATGTGGTGAATGCCATGTGTGTGTGCAACATGTGACGCCCAGGATAGAGATTCGTTTTTTTTTTAGTAGAAGCGACTGTCTATCCGAGGTAAGAGAAGGGTGAAGGTGGTATTCATGCCTGTCTAAAGTTTAGAGGACGACTTATCCCTTGTTTTTTTTGGAGATTCAAACATTCTGCTTTGGCCATGAGCCACTCGTCTATCATTTTGTGTTCCAAGTTCGCTATCGTTTACGCAATGACATATACATATACCGTTCCATATTAATGGCGATCAGAGATCAAAGCCCATTCCCTCGGGTCTCGAACGCCCCTTTCGACCCCCCTTCTACGCTGACTTTGAGAGAAGCTACGGATTAACTGGCGGAAGACCTGCCTGGCCGGAGGCGCTGAGCAGGTTATGCGAGACGGAAACGCTGTGCGAGCTGAACGCTACAGTTTGATGTTGACCGTACGACCAAGGTAGGCTAGGCTGTCCCTCAGCCCAGGTGATGATGATGATGGTGATGGTGATGATGGTGATATCGTGGTGATGATATGGTGACAGTGGTGGTGTGGTGGTGCGTTTTTCTCTCTTTTTTTTTGCTTGAGTCGTTCATTGATGTAGTTATTCTAGCATTGTTTCTTCCTTTGACTCGTTCTTTTCCATCTTACGAAGGGAAGAGACTCTCCGAAGGGGATACATTGTATTGCTCAAGTTTATTATCCACTTCTGTTCGATTGTGTCATCCAAGTCTAAATGCCTAATTCAGTGTCTTAGTATGTTCCGTTCATGTCTGCTGGCCTATAAGATTTGAGATCATCAAGATGGTTTCTATACGATCGAAGAAGCAGTTTACAGTGAATATGAAATTAGGTTACGATTTCTGCTTTCCAGGTTTTCACCGACCTCACATATGCTATTTAGATCACCGCTTGTGTAGGCTCGTTTAATCTGAAATGCTACTACCTCTCACTGGGTCAAGGGTCATTTAAGAAGCAGGCTTCGTTCAAACTAGTCTGTTACGCTCGTATGGTGGTAGTGATAGAAGTTAAGGTTGTATAGTGATGGGAGTTAAAAGTTATATGGTAGTTAGTGTAATGTCGTAATGATAGTTTGGGTCGTGTAGTGATGGGAATGGAGGGAGTTATGACTAGCGGTGCTCTGACCAGTGTGGTGGGAATGGGTGGTGGAGAACCAGAGGTTACAATGATGTTGTGGTGATGGTAATACTCGAACGGAGAAGGTAATGATGATCTAGATAAAGAGATGAGTGGTAGTGATCCAGCTGAGGTGGTGATGTATACGATGTGGTAATACTTGTAGTAATGATGATCCAATGGTGAAGATAGTGTTATACGAGTGGCCAATGAATTGATTTGGATTCATCGGGGATAGTGATTATCCACAATGGTGTTGATTCAGTGATGATATCACGAAATCAACTGCCCAAAAGCTCGGGGATGTATACCAGAAGTACGTCCACTCTCAGATATCTAATGTAATTCCACCTCCTCCACGTTCTCCTCATTCAAACCCACACTTAGACCAACCTCTTCGCCCCGGCTGAACATGAGCACCTTACCTTTCTATTCACATTCACTCTCAACTTCTTTCTTCACTTTCCAGGACTCTGACACCAGATTCTGTAGCGACAATGAACCTGGGGGACAGTGGTGAGGACAACGGTGTGGTGGTCAAACGGTGAGGTCACTCTGGTGATGGTGGGTGATAGTGAATATGAGGGATCAAATGGTGACAGGGATGGTGAACTCTATGGCGAGGGAGGGAGGTGGTGGGTGATACGAGAGCACGTCACTCACTCAGATGGCACGGGTTTACTCACCATGTCCGGGTCGGTGGCTGGGAGGGAGGCCAAGAGGGTGCCGGGGGCGGTGTCCTCCCTGACGGTGACGTGGGCGTGCGGGCGGCGGAACTGGGGCGGGTTGTCGTTCAGATCCCGCAGCCGCACCTCCACCCAGGCCGTGTCTGTGTGCCGCGCGTCGCTCCACCCGCCGCGGCCCTGGGGATCATGGTGGAGGCGTGGTAAGGGACAAGCATTCGACAAAGGGGGAGAGGAGCGGCCTTCCTACGTGTATCCTTACGATTCTTCACTACTAAATGGGGGTACCACAGGGTAGAATCCTGTCACCTATTTGGAACTCACACAACAAGAGATCTCCCTACACCAGTAGGAGTTCGTGAACACTAAGCACATGAGTCTATTCAGCACACACGAGACATCATGCAAGTTGAAGCAGCATAAGAGGAGGGAAGAAACTTGAGGAGAACAAACGCAATAAAAGGTATATCTAAAATCTCGATATCAGCGAAAACATGGGACGCACTTGGCTTCCTGGAGTCTTAAATCCCTTCCTGGAGTCTTAAATCCCTTCCTGGAGTCTTAAATCCCTTCCTGGAGTCTTAAATCCCTTCCTGGAGTCTTAAATCCCTTCCTGGAGTCTTAAATCCCTTCCTGGAGTCTTAAATCCCTTCCTGGAGTCTTAAATCCCTTCAGGAGAACCCCAGTCGCCTATCGATATACACAATGAACATTTCTTAGCCCAGATAAGCTCCTTTGTTAACCAACACACACACACACACACACACACGGTCCTCCGTGGTGCAGTGGTTAGAGTTACTGACCATGACTAAGCATGGGCCCGCCGGGGGACGATCTAGCATGGTTTTAAACCCTGGGAGCACAGTAGTCGTCCCATACACAACCTAGGTGTTCATCCTCCCTTCTGAGGGCTGGTCGATAGATGGGTACCTGGTTTAGGCTAGGGCATATGATCACAATCAATGTGTTGTGGGGAGAGTGTTTTTCAGCAGTGTTGCCCCTTCTCTGAACCTTGTATATGTACCAGGTCTTCCTTCTAAGGTGTAAACATACAGTCACACACATCCCAGCCTAAGCCAGGTTCCCATTTATCGCCCAGCTTCAAGGGGGTGTAAATGAATAGCTAGGACTGGCTGTGGGCCGACTGCCCGCACCCAGGATTCGAACCTACGTTGGCCTGATAAGAGGAGGGGGGCGGTGTGGTCTTGCTCTGGACGGGTTGAAGGGGCGGTTGGAATGTATGCAGGGGGGGGGGGGGGGCTCAGGTATGGGAGGTAGGGGTGTCTTTGGGTTAAAAACATGCGAGATTATCCACAATAATGCTCTTGACTAGCCATAATTCTTGAAGGATACAGTGTCACCTGTTGTGAGTCTACACAGTATCATCATCTTTGGGTGGGAAGGGCACAAGTGAATACTCCTGTTCAACACCTTTGCTATGGACAAGAATGAATAGTCTTGTGTTTTACTTTTCCTCAAAAAAATTGAATCTGTTTCGTTGTCGTGGGTAATTCACAGGTGTGGTGTGTGGTCTCGAGCGAAGATACTCTCTCTCTCTTTCCACTTTGAATATATTTAGGCCATTATTTTCATGTTAGATGAGAGAGCACAGGCATTTAAGTGCTAAACCAGGTACCCATTTTCTCGACCATATACATATCTCCCTAAGGCAAGGATGAACAGCTGGGTTGACTGTGGACTAAAACTGCCACAAAATAGGATTTGAACCTGTGCGCTCGACCCCGAGGCGTGAATGGTCGGCAACGCTAACCGCTACACCACGAAGGATGGCCCACCTCTTCTGCAGCAGGAGTGTTCAGCTTCTAGAACATCCATCATCCCTTAAGCACGAAAGTCAACGATCGTTTGAGCTCGACGTGACCCTTTTAAGGGTCAGAACCCAAGGCTAGGTCATCAGCACACAAGGGTCGTCGCACCGTGGGATTCAAAGGGAGTCGATTATTCGTGCTGAAGGTCGTATAAGAAAAGGGGTTTATATTCATGCGTGAAGCTGCTCTCATCATGTTGAGATGTTGAGCCGATTTTGGGGAGAGAAAGGGTGCTTTGGGGAGAGAGAGAGAGAGAGAGAGAGAGAGAGAGAGAGAGAGAGAGAGAGAGAGAGAGAGAGAGAGAGAGAGAGAGAGAGAGAGAGAGAGAGTTGTGATGGGGCTGGAGTAGAAGGAGGGAGGAGGAAGAGAGTCGGGAAATACAGATGAAGAGCTAGGAGGGAAAACGTCAATTCATTAGTTTTCTTATGAAACTTCCGTCTTCCAGTCTCTAGGAATTGGGAGGTCCAGGAACAGAGGATCTGCACAAGCAGTGTTATATATCATGCAGACACATATATACTAAGTATGTGGGCACATGCGTATACATCATTGTGGACACATATACTACGTATGTGGGCACATGCGTATACATCATTGTGGACACATATACTACGTATGTGGGCACATGCGTATACATCATTGTGGACACATATACTACGTATGTGGGCACATGCGTATACATCATTGTGGACACATATACTACGTATGTGGGCACATGCATATACATCATTGTCGACACATATACTACGTATGTGGGCACATGCGTATACATCATTGTGGACACATATATACTAAGTATGTGGGCACATGCGTATACATCATTGTGGACACATATATACTAAGTATGTGGGCACATGCGTATACATCATTGTGGACACATATACTACGTATGTGGGCACATGCGTATACATCATTGTGGACACATATACTTAGTATGTGGGCACATGCGTATACATCATTGTGGACACATATATACTAAGTATGTGGGCACATGCGTATACATCATTGTGGGCACATATATACTAAGTATGTGGGCACATGCGTATACATCATTGTGGACACATATACTAAGTATGTGGGCACATGCGTATACATCATTGTGGACACATATATACTAAGTATGTGGGCACATGCGTATACATCATTGTGGACACATATACTACGTATGTGGGCACATGCGTATACATCATTGTGGACACATATACTTAGTATGTGGGCACATGCGTATACATCATTGTGGACACATATATACTAAGTATGTGGGCACATGCGTATACATCATTGTGGACACATATACTAAGTATGTGGGCACATGCGTATACATCATTGTGGACACATTTTTTTCATACGGGCGTGTTCTATAACTGCTGGACACACAGAGATCAAAAGCTTTCTTTATGAATATCCTTAAACGAAGCCCTAACCTCATTGGTGAAAATCCTATTCAACTAAATCTAATTAAACACTAAAAATCCTACTCAACTAATTCTCATAAAACACTGGAGTTAAATGGAGTTTTTTAAAGCTCAACTCTAAATGCTAACAGAAAAGATTCCATGTGACGTATTCATACTCCTAAATGGCAAGAACTACCACACAAAAGACAGTTGATCAAGTTTATGTTTCACATTCAAGGGAAGAGAAGAAAGGAATCGCTATTATACGTATTCCTAATGTCCTCTATTTTTATGCTGAGAAATCCATTCCCAACTTTCCTCACCAGCTCCCGCCCTGAACTCTGTAATGGACACTAATGGCAGACCTTCCCTCACAGCGGCTGACGCGCTTGCCGAACTTTTGTGTCCCGATTCACTCGCTTTGTGCCACCTTCCCCCCCAAGATTAGTCTCTCTCGTAAGTTGGAGTTTATGTGATCGAGTGAAAGTTGGATATAGGTGTGTAGAAGACGGACGTATGCCAGGTGTGTGGGGGGGTAGTAGACGAGGGGGAAGCGTGGCATTAGATAAGGGTGAGGTGTGGCCCCTTTTAAGACGAGGTTGAGATGCGGTCGTGAAATAATGGTTCTATGAGCCGCGAAATAATGGTTCTATGAGCCCGTATGATCTCATGAAAGCATTGTTCTTGAGGCCATTCAAGGTCCACACATGGCAGCATCTTACGAGGCGCGACTCAGACAGCAGCAAGTTGACATGATCCACTAAAACAGTAGCAGCTCACGAACTAACCATCGCATCTACCCACAATCAACGCAATAGTTCCCTTCGCTAAGCACCCTCCTGGTCATTCAACCAGCATCATATATATAACAACACCGTCCCACAAGCCCCGTCGTAGATCATGTAAAAGAATTATAATAACACAGACTTACAGGCTTCATCCTGGTCCATTAACTGATACTGCAACATCACCAGGTGTTCTCCTCACAAGGTCTGTTTCTGCTCCACTTACAAGCACCTAGAACGCATCGTCCCACAGGCACTCCTTCTGGTCCTTTGAAGTGGCCTGCGGGGAAGGGACCATCGCGACTATTGTAAGTGGCTTGCTTGACAGTGTCGACCCATCAACCACTTCATACCTACAGGCGCCAATGCCCTACATAAGGACTTTAATACCCAAACTTAAAGGTTCCAGTAACAAAATGAAACTCAGTAGCTTCCCCACCAATGTACCTGATGAGGAGACCCAGTGACCTGGTACTGCAACGGAAAGAATAACTACGAAAACGAGTAATCAATCAACAAGTAAACCAATGGGGGGAAAAATAGGGAGGAAAAAGGGTGAGGAAGACTTAGGACTGAATGACAGAGAAAACAGATCAAACATCGATTGCTGGATCGACTGAGAAAGCGACTAATAACATACCAGGAATGGAGGTAGAAGGTACACCTCCTTCATATGGAAATAAGGAAGGAACGGTTGGAAGGAGGAGGCTCGAAGGTATTCATTCTCATCCTAGTTCCAGGAGAATGACACGAACTTGAAAGATCCCTTGCGCCTCGCTCAAGTGGCTCGGCGTAGGAGGATACTGAGCAAATACCTGAAAGCCATTAGTGATTCCAGTCATTCTTATCCACAAGTGGCTGCAGACTTCTCGCACTTGGCGGAACTTATGGTCTTAAGATCTTCAAAAGGCCCAAGAGGTTGCAGGTAGTCGTGGGGTCCAGGTTGCTATCGTTCCCTGTTAGAGAATTATCCACATGACCACCACCCATCAGACACCGAGCACCGTACCGAGTGTGTGAGGCACTACTTGATGTGTCTAGCTGTGTATATGTGGGGCATGGGTGAGGTTCAGGGTAAGTTAGTGTGGACTTACCCTGTCTGTGACCTGGATCATGAAGCGGAAACCCCTGCGGTGGGCGGGGTCCTCGAAGTCGAGCGTCTGGCGGGCGTAGAGCTGCCCCACCGTGCCCTCTGTACGCATCCCGAAGTGTTGCCAACCCCACCCGCTCTCCTCCACCACCTGCAACACACAGGAGGGGAGTAAGGTATGGTTACTCGCTCACTCTGGTCATAATTGCTCCCAATGGACATCAAGGTTACGGACATTATACAACGGGAGAAAAAAAAATGGAACCTGGAAGTCAAAACACATATACACAGCATCCGATACCTAATACTATACCTAATACTAACCTTGATACGGTAATAGACACCTACTACACAATTGTCTATTAGCGTCTCGTACAGGCTTCACACTTGTACGTAACACACTTCAGTCACTACATAAGTGAACGTGGCACTACAGCTGTACTTCACATCTCCTCATGGCATCTCTCACTTACAAACACACGTACATTACACGAGACCCAATACACACACCCCCCTCTACACATCTTTGCAGTGGTGTCTAATGTCTACCATCACACATGCGCGGCACTTCATACACGTACCACACACATGCGCATGGCACCTCATATCCCTCAGTGACACAGCTACACTACAATGCACATAAAATGACGTACGTTTAACATCTGTTCATGACACTCGGCTGGTAGCAAGTCCTATCATTTTCCACTTTACATAACTTCTTGAGCATGACATTCGGCTGCAGGGCGCCCAAGTCAGCCTTGTGGTAAACATGAGGTAAGAGAACCTCACTTGACGAGATGTAGCGAGTCCATCCCCATGAAGAGGATCGACTAAAACTTCGTCTTTATCTTATGGTCCAGCACAGGAGCGGGTGTTACTTGGAGGAATGCTACATCTGTGGGATGTGGCTCGTAAATACACCGTCATTTTCCACACTCACAAGACGCCGTCGTTCGCCCGACTAGACTTACCTCAGAACAAGACAGTGTCAGCTCATCTCAACGCAAGTCGCGAGAGACATTCTTCGGTACAGATCTATTGATTGATGGCAGGATACCTTCCCCCTATGGGAAATCCTCACTGCTGGCTCTGAAAGGCTGGTTCACACCACAACCTTCAACCTCCTACTTGCGAGAAAGTCGTGGAGGAAGGAGGGAAGTACTAGCGGAGGGCAGCTTTTTTTTATGATGATGCAATCCTTCGTCGTGATTTCGTAAGGTTATCTTTAAAGCAAAAGAGCACTGCCAACATGCGGCGTCTCTGAGCAAAAGGATTCTCTGATGGCATGGGCGTCTGTTGGAGACCTCCATGATGGCATGGGCGTCTGTTGGAGACCTCCATGATGGCATGAGCGTCTGTTGGAGACCTCCATGATGGCATGGGCGTCTGTTGGAGACCTCCATGATGGCATGGGCGTCTGTTGGAGACCTCCATGATGGCATGGGCGTCTGTTGGAGACCTCCATGATGGCATGGGCGTCTGTTGGAGACCTCCATGATGACATGAGCGTCTGTTGGAGACCTCCATGATGGCATGGGCGTCTGTTGGAGACCTCCATGATGGCATGGGCGTCTGTTGGAGACCTCCATGATGGCATGGGCGTCTGTTGGAGACCTCCATGATGGCATGAGCGTCTGTTGGAGACCTCCATGATGGCATGAGCGTCTGTTGGAGACCTCCATGATGGCATGAGCGTCTGTTGGAGACCTCCATGATGGCATGAGTGTCTGTTGGAGACCTCCATGATGGCATGGGCGTCTGTTGGAGACCTCCATGATGGCATGGGCGTCTGTTGGAGACCTCCATGATGGCATGAGTGTCTGTTGGA
Source organism: Panulirus ornatus (assembly GCF_036320965.1). NCBI lineage: Eukaryota > Metazoa > Arthropoda > Malacostraca > Decapoda > Palinuridae > Panulirus > Panulirus ornatus. The sequence goes on along the minus strand of NC_092287.1, from coordinate 20,732,726 downwards.
GACCTCCATGATGGCATGGGCGTCTGTTGGAGACCTCCATGATGGCATGGGCGTCTGTTGGAGACCTCCATGAAGGCATGAGCGTCTGTTGGAGACCTCCATGATGGCATGGGCGTCTGTTGGAGACCTCCATGATGACATGAGCGTCTGTTGGAGACCTCCATGATGGCATGGGCGTCTGTTGGAGACCTCCATGATGGCATGGGCGTCTGTTGGAGACCTCCATGATGGCATGGGCGTCTGTTGGAGACCTCCATGATGGCATGGGCGTCTGTTGGAGACCTCCATGATGGCATGGGCGTCTGTTGGAGACCTTCATTCTCAGAATCCAATCTAGGATGGATGGATCCGGATGGAATGGATGATGGACCTGACTGAATGATGACAAGTGGATGATCCCATGGATTGACCCCGGTAGGCAAGGCTGACTAACTTGGCAAAAAGCATTAGCTTGATCCAGTAAGAGAAGGAAAGTGACTCGATAGACGAGGTCGACTGCCCCTGGTGGAAGATTTGGTCAACTGTCCCGGAAGAAGAAGAAGAAGAAGAAAAGAAGAAGAAGAAGAAGAAGAAGAAGAAGAAGAAGAAGATGAAGAAGAAGAAGAAGAAGAAGAAGAGATCAATTGACCCTGTAGAGAAAGAGAGAGAGAGAGAGAGAGAGAGAGAGAGAGAGAGAGAGAGAGAGAGAGAGAGAGAGAGAGAGAGAGAGAGAGAGAGAGAGAACAGAACCCTCCCGGTATTATAAGGTGGTCACTGAACCAGTTCAAGCAGGGGAAACGATGAAGTTCACTGATCCAGTTCAAACACGAGCTAAGCAGGTCGACTGATTCAGTAAAAAGAAGTCGACTGATATAGTAGAAGTGTAAGCTGACTGACCCAGGTACAAGATGCCATATGACCTAGGAGAACGTGGGTGATTGACTCTGTACAAGTGGTCGACTCACTCATCAAAGGCGTCGACTGAGCAGGTGAAAGAGGTTTACTGAGTCGTAAGAAGCAGCATAATGACTATGGGAAAGAAGGCAACTGACCCGGTAGATGTGGAGGTAGACTGACCCGGTAGATGAGGAAGGTGGACTGACCCGGTAGAAGATGAGGAAGGTAGACTGACCCGGTAGAAGATAAGGAAGGTAGACTGACCCGGTAGATGAGGAAGGTAGACTGACCCGGTAGAAGAAGTAGTTGGAGGTGTCGTGGTCGGCGGTGGAGACCTGGAGGAGGGTGTCGTCCCTGGGGGCTCCGTGGCCCCAGGTCTCGTCCACCTCCACCTGCCACAGGTCGCGGGTCAGGCGAGGCGAGTTGTCGTTCACGTCCACCAGACGCACCACCACTGTACCCGTACCTGGAGTGACATGGATACACGTCCAGTTAACAGTTAGATCTGCAGAAGTTCCACTCACACGTAGCGTCCATATAGAGATGAAATAATAGGGGCTTAAAACAGAGACTCGACACGTTAAATCACCCTCATTTAAAGGCAGGGTTTTCGAAACTACGTTTAGGGAAATTATCCTCACATACCATTCCTTTTTTGTGTCCCTATCTTGAGCAGTGCGTTCGGTGTTGGGTCAACTTAACTTGAGGAAGGACACAGACAAAATCGAGGGAGTATAGAGGCCAGCTAACAGATATTATCCTTAACAAATACTGTCCTTTGCTTCCACACACTCATCCATGTAGCCGGGACGTCCCTCCGCCCCCTCTCCCACCAAATGACTCACTTCAGCGCTCATGTTTTTATGAGCTTCCAATACCTACTCATAGGTGCCTGACACACCTCATTTCCTCTAGGTCTTCCCCCATTCGATCTATGCTCACGTCACCCTTACTACACTTCAGTACCTTACTAACGTTGACAATGGCTCTCAACTTTCTCCCTCCACACACTCTCCCACATCACTGTTTCCAGCTTCTGGTTCGTCTGTCTAAAGTCTGCAATCGGAGTCGCGTCATCAGCATACAGCAGCTGATTCACTTCCCACTCCACCCGGCCTCCACCCCCAAGCATACAAAACACCAACCTCTCACCCTGAAACCGTTGAATTCTTCTCCTTCAACGCCCAGATTAGATAACCATGATGACATCTTGCATCCATGACGCGAGTCCACCTTCACGGGGAACCACTCCTCCTCCTCCTTACCTACTCGCACTTATGTCTTGCTCTCAGAGTAAAATGTCCGCACTGTATTTAGGAACATTTCTCTTCCCTTATGTATTCCACAAGCCCCTCTCAATAATCCATACAAATACGATTTATGAAGATCTCTAAATGCCACATACATGTCACTCTCCAAGTATTTCCCCACAAAAATTCTTCAATGCAAATACCTAATGCAAAATAATTCTCTTCCTCTCCTGAAGCCACAGTGTTTTTAGCCAGTCAGATGTTATGTGCATACCACCACTCTCTCAATCAACACCCTCCTTACCAGACATACTGAGCAGAAGTATACACTTCTGTAATGTGATCATTCACTTTTGTTTCCGCATCTTTCACATAACACTTGACAACGAGTACTTCAAATAACACTTGACAACGAGTACTTCAAATAACACTTGACAACGAGTACTTCACCCTACGTATTCTTTCACCCGAATCGCATTGATTCCTTTGCTCCTGGGGGATAGATAGGAGACTTGCACTACTATCCACGCGTTTCCAGCGTACTGGAAGAGGGCAGGAGCAGGGGGTTGGAAGTCCCTCCCTCCTCTACTCACACTTTCCCGGGAAAACGAACAAAAGAAGAACCAAACAAGAAGTTCTCGAGAGCTCAAGCCGGGGTGTATAAATGCGTGGCGCTGAAACCATGATGAGAGAGAGAGAGAGAGAGAGAGAGAGAGAGAGAGAGAGAGAGAGAGAGAGAGAGAGAGAGAGAGAGAGAGAGAGAGAGAGAGCGAGCAAGTTGCTATGTTTGATGAGGGGGAACTTGGATGTTCTGGCTCAAAGTGAAGCGAAGTTAAGGAGGGATTGGGGGGCGTAATGGTTTTGGGAACGTTCCTGGGGGAAAGTCTTGTGGGGGAGGAGTGTTAGTGTGGTGATGAGGGTGAAGGAGGAGGAGGAGGAGGTGCCACTTCTGCGGAGGGGAAGAACGGTGGGTCTTGGGTTATAGAGTGTTGAGATGCGAGTCTACGAGACTTGGGATACTGTTGGTCCTCACGCACCTGGTAATGAGAGGAGCGAAGGGGGGGAAATATAAGAGAAATGCTTGTGGAGAGGAGTCGTATCAATGAGAGGAACGAAGGGGAAAAAAGGAATGCTTATGGAGAAGGGTTGTATCAATGCGATGGCCATTTTGATGCTAAGGATTGAATGATACTGTTAGTGAATGTGAGCGCAAGATCAGTGACTCATACGACAGTTTGAGGTATTAGTTTTACGTTAATCAACGTAACATTTTCCCTGGTCTTCACAATCCCCGACACTATGGCCTTACTTTATGCAGCAGAATAAATCCGAATGTTTCAAATCGCCTTAAGAACGCATATATTAAATCTGCTAAGTATCAGCAATGCAGTTGGCACTAGGGTTCGCACAGTTCCATTAGGATATACAGAGGCGTTCTGATTACTAAAACCTTATAAAATCTATTTCCCCCCAACCACCCACCCACCCACCCACCCACACACCCACACCCACACACACACACACACGCACCAACATACACACACTTCCCAACCTAAGCAAGATACACATTCATCGACAAGCCATGAGGGAAAGATGAACACCTGGGTTAGATACAGGACGACTGCCACACACCGGATTCGAACTCATTCGGGCCCGTGTCGACTAGTTAAACATTACACCACATGTGTGTGTGTGTGTGTGTGTGTGTGTGTGTGTGGTAGTAGTAGCAGTAGCTTAAGAAGTACAGCAAAAATGGTACCTACAGAAAATAGCCAGTATCTTCAATGAGTCTTGAGGAGAGAGAACATGGAGAGATATAACCTTCCACGTCCACATTACCCACTTCACCTTAAAAACCTTAAAACAGCCCATTTAGCTGCGTCCATTCATATATATCTTTCTTTCTTCTTTTAAACTATTCGCCATTTCCCGCGTTAGCGAGGTAGCGTTAAGAACAGAGGACTGGGCCTTTGAGGGAATATCCTCACCTGGCCCCCTATATATATATATATATATATATATATATATATATATATATATATATATATATACCCAGGCCAGGCCAATCTTAACGTGATAACTTGCAACGTTCACTGAGAAATAGCTTTACTGAATAACAATCTAAATGCAAATTACTCTTGCCTTTGGCATCAAACGGCGACACAACACGCTCAAATCATTGCCGGCAATCGTCCCTGGAGAGTATTGTGGTGATCATGTACCATCACTCGCACATACAAACTCCATCATCAGATGTTCGACACGTCCACAACCCAAAATTGGTTCTTCAGCCACATTCACAGACGATGACTAGATCAAACCTGAGTAAAATCTATTGTAATAGAAAACGAGGCCAAGAACTAGGTGTTTTTATCCTTCTCATTTCGAAAAATTGGTTCTTCAGCCACATTCACAGACGATAACTAGATCAAACCTGAGTAAAATCTATTGTAATAGAAAACGACGCCAAGAACTAAGTGTGTTTATCCTTCTCATTTCGAAAAAATGGTTCTTCAGCCACTTCGAAATCACGTTCTCGAAACTAGTTGTGAAGAATAGATTCCTAACTCTATTTCTGTCCCATCTTTTAACCTGTGTGTGTTCTGTGTTTATGTCTATATATTTTTCCCTCCCAATTAAGTCACTGGAATTGACTATAGAAATATAGTTCGATAGGGATAGATAGATAGATAGAATGCCCATCAGATGATCCTCTGCGAAGCTGGTTACCATCAGTACTTATATTACATTGGCCAGCTGGGAGCATCGGCCAGCTGGGAGCAGGAGAGAAGAGAGCAGATCACTCCAGCTGTAGCTTAAACTGCCGCCGCCCGCCAGGCTATCATCCCTTAAAAATAATAAACTGCCTCTCGCTAAGCTATCTGCCCTAACTGCTGCCCTCCAGCCCAATGGTATCGCTTAGACTAACTTCCTTCCGCTTGCTCGACCATCATTCACCGTCGACTTAAACTGCCCCCCTTTTGCTAGAGAGAGAGAGAGAGAGAGAGAGAGAGAGAGAGAGAGAGAGAGAGAGAGAGAGAGTGTTAGTTTACGACACGGGCCAAAACTAACGCATGTCAAACCGTCCATTTCTCTGACGACAACCGCGCGCGCGCCTGGGCCAGACCAGACCGGACCATTCTCCCCCCCCTTCGACTTAAACTGCCGCTCTCTAGGGCCATTACGACAGAGCGAGCGAGGCTAATTGGTCATCGAGTGATGGTGATGACGACGGCGGGGAGGGAAGGCGCCAGAGGGGACCAGTCACGACACACAATAGACGCCGCCAATTTACCGTATTCATTGCCCTCCTTCATCCAGTCAGCTAAATCCTCCTACCTCAAATCCTCTCCATGTTCAGAGAGAGAGAGAGAGAGAGAGAGAGAGAGAGAGAGAGAGGTTTGGGAGTTGGTCTCGCAGGCAAACATTCTCATTTTCTCCCTGAATGATGATCAGGATGTCGATCTAGCGTTACTTACCTGACACATTTAGACATATTTACCTGACACATTTAGACATATTTACCTGACACATTTAGACATATTTACCTGACACATTTAGACATATTTACCTGACACATTTAGACATATTTACCTGACTCATTTAGACATATTTACCTGACTCATTTAGACATATTTACCTGACACATTTAGACATATTTACCTGACACATTTAGACATATTTACCTGACACATTTAGACATATTTACCTGACACATTTAAACATATTTACCCGACACATTTAGACATATTTACCCGACACATTTAGACATATTTACCTGACACATTTAGACATATTTACCTGACACATTTAGACGTACTTACCTGACCCATTTAGACATATTTACCTGACACATTTAGACATATCTACCTGACACATTTAGACATATTTACCCGACACATTTAGACATATTTACCTGACACATTTAGACATATCTACCTGACACATTTAGACATATCTACCTGACACATTTAGACATATTCTAGATCCTCCTTCGCGACGCCAGGACAACTTATGCAGGTCCATTTCGAACAGCAGATACAATCCCCTGTGACGAACTCTCTCATCACCTGATAACAACAGACAGCTGTCACGATAGACTCTCATCGCCTGATAACAATAGACAGCTGTCACGATAGACTCTCATCACCTGATAACAACAGACAGCAGAGACAATCTATCGTGACAGCTGACACAATCTATCGCGACACCTGACACAGTCTATCGTGACACCTGACACCATCTATCGTGACACCTGACACAATCTATCGTGACAGCTGACATAATCCATTGTGACACCCCATCAGGCAGGGCGCCCAAGCAGAGCTTAACACACGTCATAGAATCCATGAGCAGCTGAAAACATCCACTTTGACACACACACACACACACACACACACACTTGGCCCTAACCACCAGGCTGGCGACATGTCCTTATGGTTCTAACACAGACGAGATGTTCAGAAACAAGAGGCCGAGATAGCTAACAACCAGACGACCACCATTACCCCCTGGGTTTATAATAAGTTAGTCATGATGTAGACTTAAGTCTCGACTCCTGTCCAGTTTTCAAGGGGGGGCTTTTTAGAAGACTCGGGCTCTGTGTTGGACTTGAGGATGATGGAGACAATGGCTCGAAATTGAGTCAAGTGTTGAGTCAAGTGTAAGAACATGTCTTCAGAAGTTGGTTGATCATAATGGGGCAACCAGGGCACTGGGGGTCTCACCATGGTTGATTATGGTGTAAAACCCAGGGCACTAGTGGGGGGGTCTCATGGTTGATATGGAGATGGACTGATGATTTCTACCACACCACTATCATGATGGCTGGCCAGCTGGCACGCCTCACCATGACCCCTGGCCAGCTGGCACGCCTCACCATGACCCCTGGCCAGCTGGGAAGGCCTCAAGAAGACCCCTGGCCAGCTGGCACGCCTCATCATGACCCCTGGCCAGCTGGGAAGGCCTCAAGAAGATCCCTAGCCAGCTAGTACAGCCCACTAAAACCCCTGGCCAGCTGACAGACCTGAAAATGGCCCCTGGCCAGCTGGGGAGGCCTCACGAGGACCCCCTGGCCAGCTGGTAAATCCCACTACGACCCCTGGCCAGCTGACAGACCTGACAATGGCCCCTGGCCAGCTGGCAGACCCACACTACGACCCCTGGCCAGCTGATACACCCCACATTACGACCCCTGGCCAGATAGCAGACTCACCCTTGAGGCCGCCGCCGTCCGTGGCCACCACCTGGATGTGGTACTCGGGCGTGGTCTCCCGGTCGAGGCAGCAGACGGCGGTGCGGACGAGGCCGGTCTCGGGGTGGACGGTGAAGATGGCCTGGCCGGAGCGCTCGTCCACCACATTCTTCTCGATGGAGTAGGTGAGGTGGGCGTTGGTGCCCTCCTGCTGGTCGTCCGCGTCCCACGCCCACACCACGCCCGCCGACAGGTCTGTGTGGGGGGGAAGAGGAGGAGAGAGAGGAGCAAGAGAGGAAGGTTAGTATTTGAGAGAGAGAGAGAGAGAGAGAGGACAGTATGTCAGTGACGGAAAAAAATATATATAAACCAACACTGATGACCCATTGGGTTTAGTATTACAGCGACGGGCAAGCAGGACTGACAGAGGATAGACCCCCAAGGATCAGTTATGTCAATGGCGTGGCAGGACTCACAGGAGGAAAAGGGATGAGGTAGCGTATCAGTGTCCAGGGAACAGTACATACAAGAGGAAAGAGAGAGAGAGAGGGAGGTTAGTACCTACATGCATTACTTACAGGAGGCAAAGGCCTGGCAGTGATCCGAGATGGAAAGGGGATGGTTGTACAGTGGGCAAAAAAAGTATCTTCACCACTGTATTTGGTGGAATTCGAAATAAGTCACAGTTATTCTGGTATACTTGGTAACTCTGATCATTTGCTGCATGTCTTACACCTCCACGTACCATATTCTTTCTAAAACTTACACTTTGAAGTGATAATGATTTTTTTCTTTTTTTTTTTTACTTTAAATTGAACAAACTAATGTAACTCACTACTTTGGACCATTTCCTTTAAAGTAATCCAATCACACTCACTGTTGAGAAATGAAGTTTGGAAAGCTAAAGAGATGACTCACCATTTACCAAATATCATGCTCCTATGATTGAGAAAAATAAGAAAAGAAAACACAAAAAGGATAATCCAAATACCGTTCGGAAATTGACTAAGCTAAATGAGAAATTTGAATGGGTAGAGACAATGACATTTGATATTAGTACATTATGTTAGGGAGTGAATCATTTAAAAAATTCATGCTATATTTCCTCTTCTTATACGACTTTGAATCACGAATACCCACAGAGATTCAAAAGACACGAATCTACAATTCGAAACATGTATAAATGAATCAGACTCGAAACCTGTCTGTTTGTGCACTTGTACTTTTTAACAAGAGAATGGAACGCAGCTACAATAAACCATCTTTAACAAAAAAAAAAAACGCGATGGGCGATCATCACCAACCACTACGAAGGCCCAAGTAGAGAAAGCCTTGGGAAAGTACATCCCAAGCAGCAAATGGGTGATTAGGAAGCAGCGAACAACAGACACCACCACGGAACAGCAGCGGACAGACCGGCCAGCTCTCACTGCTACGAACGCACAGCTCCAAGGGGCCAATTCGCTTGGTGTGGAAGCCAAATCCCTTCTCCCATCACTACGGCCATGCGAATGCAACTTTAGAACCCGTGCACACGCCCCAGACCGTCAGGAACCGACGGTATACACCATCCAGCTGCATTGCTGTGCTCAGGCAAAGAAACCAGAGCCGAATGAATGCAGCAAAGAGGAGCGAATGGAGTATGGCTTAAAACATGCAAGCTGGCCATTCTGCAAGGGAGAAAGATTCTGTTCGTGCGATCATGTGATGAATGAGTTTTTGAGAAATGCAAGGTAACACTATATATATATATATATATATATATATATATATATATATATATATATATTCTATTTTTTTCTCTCTCTTCATACATATTCGCTATTTCTCGCGTTAGCGAGGTAGCGTTAAGAACAGAGGACTGAGCCTTGGAGGGAATATCCTCATTTGGCCCCCTTCCCTGTTTCTTCTTTTGGAAAATAAAAAAGAAAAGAGAAAAAATATGGAGGGGAGGATTTCCAGCCCCTCCCGCTCCCTCCCCTTTTAGTCGCCTTTTACGACACGCCGGGAATACGTGGGAAGTATTCTTTCTTCCTTCTCCCCAGGGAAAGGGGAGAAATATATATATATATATATATATATATATATATATATATATATATATATATATATATATATATATATATTAGTCGTCTTTTCTAAAACTGTGTAGCTTTTTCGAATCCTATTCTTTCAAGGAACAATGAAACAGACTACAGCCTTCAGAGATCGTGAGCGTCTTCAGCAAGCTGGAAGTTGAACTTCAATCCAGAGGAATGCTATTTTTTCGCTTTTTTTTCTCTCTCTCCCTCACACAACGACACTAATTATCACTACAAACGCAACTTAAAATAATCCATCAAGCTTGACTCTCTAGCTGGAAACTCCAGTAACCACTGCTTCTCGAGGTCTCTGTTTTGACAGTCCCTTTGAGCACTATGGTATAGCCTTTGGGTATGTTGGCCTAGCCTTTGACCTGACCCTTCACCGTCGGGGGTCAAATGGTCATTGAGGGATGGTAACGACGTGCTCAAGGCTGTTCCTAGAACAGTGATGATTACGAGAGAGCGAACGATAAAAAAGCTTTCCCTATAATCCTCCACTCAGCACCGAACGCCACACACCCCTAGTCTGGTCGTAGACTCAGCGACTGTACAAACACCAGTGATAAACACTATGCTTGCAAGTGTGTCACAAAGTCCTCCTTGATGACACCACAGCAATCATCATCTTACGAGAGCCAGAGATCTTTCCTTTAGGAACGTCGCCTATCTAGGCAATACGGGAATGTGTTCCACCTGTCCTTTTTTTCCAGACCTCGGTGCAAACTGCCTGGAAACGCGTATCCTTAAAGGCACGACGCTGTAATCCATAAAAAAGGGCAAGTGCCCTTTGGGGGGGAGTCTATGATCAGCGTTGGCGACACTTCGCATCACGAAGAACAGAGGATATACGCGGGTGGCGACGACGGGTATGATGAAGACGGCAATCCATACGTGTGATCGAAGGCGGGTATGATGGAGATCCATACGTGTGATCGAAGGCGGGTATGATGGAGATCCATACGTGTGATCGAAGGCGGGTATGATGGAGATCCATACGTGTGATCGAAGGCGGGTATGATGGAGATCCATACGTGTCATCGAAGGCGGTTTACGTTCAGGGTACAATCACGGCGAACCTTCACCAGGATGGGGGATCGGTTATCTCCAAACGGGTCATTTGTGGGTGGTGGTGGAAAAGTTCGGTTGACAAAATGCCTGGGAGAGGGGACAGGTGGAAGAGAAACCTACCAGGGTTAATCCCTCACACAATGAGCTCTTCCTCGAGTCGTAATGATGTGACAAGCCAGTTATTCTCCCTCCCGTTCCAGTACTATGCCAACAGCTCACTACATGTTTAACTCCCCCGTCGACAGCCTGAGCTGCTCCCGCGCGATTCATGGTGAACAAAGGGCGATCCATAGGCAACTCAGAGTCGACAGTTGAGGCGCTACACTCCGGTTGACGATCGACGGCCAACTGCACCAACTGTACGGAATGGACAGGAGAGCGCTTCTTCCCACTTCAAAGTCGACGACAAGTTACCCCTCGCCCCCACCGTCGACAGCAAATTACCTACTGACTTCAGGGGTACAGGTCTTCCCCATTCCCACTTCACGGTCGACAGTCAATTGCAGCTCTCCCGTTTTTGAGTAATCAGTCAGTCGACGGATTCAATCCACCTCCACTCTGTGAGCTGGTGGTGCCTTCCCTCCTCCTCCCTCACTCTCTCCCAGGGCCAGCGCCGGTCTCGACGGTAAACAAAGAGGCGGGCGGATATTTCACCTACTCGTATTTGCAGTGAGGAAGCCAGAATGACGACCAAACTCCTGAAATGAACTATGGAGGAGCGGCGTCTGGCCTGGTTATTCTCGTTACTAGAATGCAGCAGTAGGAGTAGCACACAATACGTGCGTTATAAGACGCGCTTGTAACGTAAACAAGGGCATTTCTTATGTATTGTCTGCCACCATCTGGTGAACCACCACTTTAGCATGGCCCTCGACGAAATCGCTCATGTTTGACGAATCTCCTTCGTGCGTATGACGAAAGTAAAGCAGTTGATGTCATCTATTTAGATTTTCAAAAGAGCTTTCGATAAGTTTCGGTATCAAAGATTATTAGAAAACCATTCAGTCTCATGGCATTGAAGGGGTTGTACTTCAGTGGATAGGAAATGGATTGACTGGCCGTGAACAAAGGGTTATGACTGATGGGTGAAGCCACAGATTGGATAGACGGTAAGTGGCTGTGTCTGTATTACGTATTCTTACAACATACCGATAGATATACTGTAGAAAACGGATGACCTACGGGGGTAACGGAGATATCATCTATCCAATTTGATTAGGGACGGTCGGAAGAAGTTGGTTTTCAAGTTTCCATCAATGAAAAATCACTGACTTTCGCAATGATCACGGCAGCAGGTAATTAATTCCATAATCACATTGACCTCGCCTTATCATACCTAGACCCTGTGTTAACTTCAGCAAGACTTCTTTCTGCTTCTACAGTTCAAAATCTAAGTTGTCTAGTGTTGTTCCTACGCTCAAGCACACATTTGGATGGAACAAGTACCTCCTACGTCTTCAACACATCCTAGCTGGTCCAGGACACTGAAAATACATCTTGAAGCCTTTTTTGATAGATTTCCGCCACTGAATAGTTCATACTGATTTCAACAGCTTAAGATCTAACAAATGAAGAAAAGAATTTTTGGCTTGAAAGATAACAGTTCTTCGTAGTATGCTCATTGTACCTTTCTTTCAAGTTTCTTTTTTTTTCGCATTTCATACCAAAGATGCCGTCAAAGAACTAATTTTGAGTACAGCTGGGAGCCAAACCCTTCAGGATTTTCCATGCGTAGATTATGACACAAATACGATTATTCTGTGGAAAGTATTATGCCTCTGCCGGTACTGAAAATCCTTTGCCTTTGAGTTTCACAAACTCAACCCAGACGACAGGAAATTTCCAGTTATACGTGACCCGTTGTATAAGTGGCTGCCAGATGATATCTCTCTTGCAGTCCAGTTGGACTTATTCCCGACCAAATTTCAGTCTCAGAGAGAGAAAAATATAGATTGTTTCTGCACTTCATCTCCAAATACCTTTCAAAGCTTATTTCTGTAAAGGACATGTATTCATTTATTTAAGCATGTGAAATATTATCATTATATATATATATATATATATATATATATATATATATATATATATATATATATATATATATTCTTTTTTTTTTTATACTTTGTCGCTGTCTCCCGCGTTTGCGAGGTAGCGCAAGGAAACAGACGAAAGAAATGGCCCCCCCCCCCCATACACATGTATATACATACGTCCACACACGCAAATATACATACCTACACAGCTGGGGAAATATATTTTTTTTTTTTTTTTATACTTTGTCGCTGTCTCCCGCGTTTGCGAGGTAGCGCAAGGAAACAGACGAAAGAAATGGCCCAGCCCCCCCCCCCCCCCATACACATGTACATACACACGTCCACACACGCAAATATACATACCTACACAGCTTTCCATGGTTTACCCCAGACGCTTCACATGCCCTGATTCAATCCACTGACAGCACGTCAACCCCTGTATACCACATGGCTCCAATTCACTCTATTCCTTGCCCTCCTTTCACCCTCCTGCATGTTCAGGCCCCGATCACACAAAATCTTTTTCACTCCATCTTTCCACCTCCAATTTGGTCTCCCTCTTCTCCTCGCTCCCTCCACCTCCGACACATATATCCTCTTGGTCAATCTTTCCTCACTCATTCTCTCCATGTGCCCAAACCATTTCAAAACACCCTCTTCTGCTCTCTCAACCACGCTCTTTTTATTTCCACACATCTCTCTCACCCTTACGTTACTTACTCGATCAAACCACCTCACACCACACATTGTCCTCAAACATCTCATTTCCAGCACATCCATCCTCCTGCGCACATCTCTATCCATAGCCCACGCCTCGCAACCATACAACATTGTTGGAACCACTATTCCTTCAAACATACCCATTTTTGCTTTCCGAGATAATGTTCTCGACTTCCACACATTTTTCAAGGCTCCCAAAATTTTCGCCCCCTCCCCCACCCTATGATCCACTTCCGCTTCCATGGTTCCATCCGCTGACAGATCCACTCCCAGCTGGGGAAATATATATATATATATATATATATATATATATATATATATATATATATATATATATATATATGTATATATATATATATATATATATATATATATATATATATATATATATATATATATATCACGCGATTTATTTGCACTTGGTAGAATGGCTTCTGACACGTATCTTAAAATTTGGAGATCAACTGTTCTCTTTAAGTCACATGAGGATAGGTTGTCTTCTGTATTGTTTTAACAGTCATTAAACCTTCCTAAATCCAGGTATAAGTAAGTAACTTCAGTATAAAAGCGCCAGTTAGAATTTCTTCTTCGTGAAAGAAATCAATTTGGCGCTTTTTTCGTCAACAGCCAATGAATAAACATGCCCCCCCTCTCAGATTACATCTCACCCCCAAAATCTCTCCAGCGTAATACCGTCGTTTTCTTTCATATTTCTACAGTTCTGGACGTACAAGATCAAGTGACGAAACAAATGAATGATAGATATAGAAATGAGGCGACAAATCGCATCCTCAAACAGCCTAGTGGATCGGAGTAGTAACGAGGCAATTTCTTCGCAGACACAGCCTACGGGTTGCGTCCTCCAATAGCCTAGCTAACCAAAGGAGCAACACTGTATAGTTTGTTCACAGACCCCCGAGCACCTCACGGCAGACGAAGGTTTGGTAAAAGAGATAAACCCTTCCATAAATTGATCAACTTCATCCTATCGTCTTACAAATAATCAGTTCGAATGATTAAGATAAAAAGGGAAGAACCGCTGTGATAAAAGAGGAATCGTTTGAGTGGTATAGACAATGAAGGCTTTAATCATTAAACGAAAAACAACGACTATTAACAAGACCAGGTCATCAACTAAGGAACATAAAGTAAAAACGGTTCGATGAAACGTACGTTATAAAGAGAAAATGCTGAGACAGAATGAAACTGGCGAAATAGACAGACGATAAACCTAGAGAACTGGGCAGATGAGACAGATAAACAAGAAACATTGTCCAAGGAAGTAGATAAGACACTTTCAAAACGATCATTGGTATATACAATATGTTCTATACGAGATAATTGGCATTATATAATTAGGGAATCTGACTGGTGTATGGAGATTCATGTAATATCTCAAAGGAATTTCCAGATATTAACAGAGTTCATTATATAATGTGTTATAAAGTGAACCTTTATGTATCTACTTCCTTATGAATGCGTGTTTACATCTTAATCTAATACACACAGCGTCCTGTGTAAGCATTTGCCTGCTCAGTAGCGTAGGATCACTCTGTACATCACTAACCATCCAGGAGGTTAGACAGCAGACCTCACGTTCACTGAACCATCCACTAGTTGAGCCAGCTGATCTTACGTTCACTCAGCACCGCATCAACCTATCCAGGAGTTGAGCCAGCAGACCTCACGTTCATTGAACCATCCACTAGTTGAGCCAGCTGATCTTACGTTCACTCAACACCGCATCAACCATCCAGGAGGTGAGACAGCAGACCTCACGTTCACTGAACCATCCACTAGTTGAGCCAGCTGATCTTACGTTCACTCAACACCGCATCAACCATCCAGGAGGTGAGACAGCAGACCTCACGTTCACTGAACCATCCACTAGCTGAGCCAGCTGATCTTACGTTCACTCAACACCGCATCAACCATCCAGGAGTTGAGCCAGCAGACCTCACGTTCACTCAGTAATACATCAGCCATCCAGGAGTTCAGCCAGCAGCATTCTATGTTCACCCAGTGTAGCACCAACCCAACCCTCCCGATGCTCAACCAACAGATCCTACGTTCTCCTCATACAGCCATAACCAACAGGATCAGAGTACACTATGGACAATCCTGATCACATAGAAGCCAAGTCAGTAAACCTCACATTCACTCTTTATAGCCTCGTCTATACGAGACCAGCCAAAGTCAGCAAACTGGTTCGAAGTCAGTCGGTCGACAGCATTCCCACAACAGACCACATGATAACCACCAACCATGCGGGAGATGACCCAGCAGGCTCCACGTATACAGCGTCTGGGCATCACCTCACCAGGAGCAGAGCCGAGCGAACTCACATGACACACACCCGGGGGGGAAGATATACTAAGGCCTGTCTGCCGATGGTGACCGCACCTAGCCAGAACTCGACAGCCAAACAACCACCACACAGCAGTTTTTACGTCCATTCATCATCAGCTATCAGCGTCCAAGACTGGCTTCGAAGCTTAGCTTTTTAGATCCTCATTTCACTTACAGGAGCTAAAGGAAAATGTTTTATTTACGTTTCCAGTCGTGATATCAAAGAAGACTCTCTCCAGAAGGCATTTTCGATAAATCGTCTTGATCCTATATTGGGGCAAACGAAATTCCCGGAGACAAACCTGATCGAAACAGTACCGAACCCTCTGTCTCGACAGGCCTACACAAAGAGTTCAGTGCAAGCACGTTCAGTGGTGTCTCGAACACTCTGTCTGGTCAGACGGAGACAGACGGCTCGGTACTGTTTCAACCAGGGGTTTACAGCGCCGTGCACTGAGTGTGTACCGAACCTTCTATTTCAACAAGCAGAGAAAGAGGGTTCGCCAAAACTTCGAGCATAGATGTGTACCGAACCCTTTGTCTCGACGGGCGGAGAAGAGGCTTACGTACAGCATTTTGTCAGCTGGCGAGAGTACATGTCGTACCATTTCGACTAAAGATGTACCGAGATCTCGTTCCATCTACCACCTTGGAAGCCATCGAGGTCTGTGTAGTGTTAGTAATGCTTCAACCAGGGATGTACTGAAGCCACTGTCTCATCAGGCAGAGAATCGGTACAGCTTCAACTACGGGTGTAAACGAAGCCTTGGTCTCGACGGATAGAGACAGAAGCGTCGATACACCTTCGTTCAGTTGCAACCACGATCTTTGATAATTACAGGCAGAGAAATAGTGTTCGGTACAGCTTCAACTAGGGGTGTAAACGAACTCTTGGTCTCGACGGATAGAGACAGAAGCGTCGATACAGCTTCGTTCAGTCGCTGCCACGATCTTTGATAATTACAGGCAGAGAAATAGTGTTCGGTACAGCTTCAACTACGGGTGTAAACGAAGCCTTGATCTCGACGGATAGAGACAGAAGCATCGATACAGCTTCGTTCAGTCGCTGCCACGATCTTTGACAATTACCAAGACTTTAGTCCGAAACTGTACATAAACACTTTTAAGAAATTAAGTCTTTGATGTAATTATTTCCTGTTACATTTCAATTCAATATCAAAACCTTTCCTAAACCCATCGAGGCATAAACCTTTTTATGAACTCTGTTAATATCTGGAAATTCCTTTGAGATATTACATGAATCTCCATACACCAGTCAGATTCCCTAATGAATGTAAGACAAAGTTTTTATCCCGACCCACAATGTAATGCGGCCTCACTCCACTTTCTACTCACTCCACTTTCTAGTCTCTTTCTTCTCATACATCTTTCAGACACTAACAACATCAAGTGACTCTCTAAGGCGGGAGGAGTTGACACAAACTTGGAAGTTGGTAATGTTGACGTCGGTAATTCTGCCCCAAACTTTAAGACGATGTCAAAGAGACTGCTGGAAATTATGCGGTTTAGGGAGTGTTTGCGCGACCGCTTGCGAAAACTGGGCTTGTCTACGTCGAGGCTACGTTGCTGGAGATCTGGGCTCTTATTTTGCATGATTATATTACACGTCTCCATGGTGCTTGTACTACAGGTTGAACATAATTAAATTGTTCTGCAGTTTTGCCTCGGTTTACACACTCGTGGGTTCGAATCTCGTGTAACTCATTTTCCAAAATGTTTTCACCCTTGTGCGAGTTGCAGCTCTTCGCAGAAGTTTATTTCCGGGTTAGGGTAACGTTGCTCAACGTGCTGCTGGGGGAGTGTGTGGTCGGGGGTTGGAGATGGGAGTGTGATGATGGTGAGGTGCGGAGGTGGGACACACACACACACACAGAGACGGCTATAAGACTAATTATTAAGTGTGCATTATCGATGATGGCACGTACCGGCTGGAGAGGCAAGATGATGGCTTGTGTGCGGGGTCAGGGAGCGAGGTCTGAACTGGTGGGGATGACTGGAGGTGGTTGGTTAACGTTTTGTTGAGGGAATGACTGTGCTGGGAGGACACGGGGTGTGGCGACCGTGAAGGGTGAGGGAATGACTATATGCTTTGGGGAGGACATAAGTGTGGCAGGGGTGGAATGGAGTTGTGGTAGAGGTGACGTATATCCCTCTAGGGGCGAGGGAGGCATTCACCCTCCACATCCACGAGTGATGGACTGCCTCTCACCTCCTGAACATAAAACCTCCTCCTCCTCCCTTCCCGTCATAAAACAATCTCCTCTGACTTGGAAAATTCTCTGAAGTACTTTTGGGAAAGTCCTGTTCTTCCCTTGGTTCACTCCCTCCCTCTTAATCAATCCCTCATCATCCTAACTCAGCCATCCACTATTATGAACATTCCTCCCATGCTCCACTCTGTACCCAGGACCAGCCCATACAGTTACCACCACCACCAGACATTCAGACGCCCCTGAATCGTCGTCCAAATGGACGTACCCTTTCCTCCTGAGGGAAACGCATTAAGGTTTTCATCTACGTCCTGGACAGACAGAAACTAGGACTATAGTCTACAGAAGTCTACACAAGCAGTCTTATCATTTCATCTTAGTAGATGATACAGAGAGATATATATACATACCTAGACAGACATATAGACAAACGCAGACATTCATACGCTTGTGTGCGTAATCATCCACTCATGATAAAGTACCTATTTGTGCGTAAACGGAGGGAGGTTTTCCACTCACGATGCCTCATCGCAACCTCATACCTCTATCATACAGGCTTCCTGACTATTTCCTCTTCCAATCATGACCTTGTTATGATGACAACTTTTCTCCGTCGTCATGCGCTCTGGCATGGAGACGTCATCTTTAACATCGCTGTGTCCTTCTGCTTGGTGTGGCTCAAGAATCTTTTCTTTTTTGCTTTGGGTGGCAGATGAATCATATCTCTTGAAGGAAACCTGGATTCCTTAACAGAGTCATCTACGTCTGGGCTATTGATAGAGATAATACTGTGTGAAATGTTATTCTCGGCATTGCCTATGAATCGCGTATCCGAGGGTGGCTCAGAGGTCGTGCTCTCAACACCTGGAGGGTCGTAACGTCGTGCACAGGGTTCGAACCCTGCTACTCAAGTGCTGAAAGCCAGAGTGACAAAACATTTGACGCCTCGGACGCTGGCGTCCTACGTAAGGAAGAATTTGCCTGACGGAGGCAGAAGGACAGACAAGAAATGCATCCATCCAGCGAGCAATTAAGCGGTGGTCGCCTCAGAGACGATCCTGAAAATGAGAAGCACAGAGGCACACACGGACCGATCGCTTTGACACCTTTTAATGCACTGGAGAGGATGCCCATACACCACATTCATCTCAAGGGACCAAAGTGAACCTCTAGCAATAATGATAGTTTGATTTCTAAAGACTGAGTTAATATACAAGGTTGTTCTAACGTGAGAGATTCGGTCGGTGTTATGATTGGAATCATAGCTACGAACTGGGTAGTATTTGGGGAACACTGCCGTCAGCTGAATAATCCATCAGGGGTAGTGTTCTAAAACCAAAATCGTATCCTAAGGACTGCAAGGCAGCATGCAAAAACATAAACTGAGACACACACACACACGACCAGGAATGAGAGAGAGAGAGAGAGAGAGAGAGAGAGAGAGAGAGAGAGAGAGAGAGAGAGAGAGAGAGAGAGAGAGAGAGAGAGAGAGAGAGAGAGAGAGAGAGATGCAAACCTCAAACAACACGATCATGAACCTAATCCCTGAAAGACACACTGATGATTGGCATATCTCGCTCAACACAAGTCAGCCATAAGATCCTCCTGGAAGAAACTGTGGCGCGCATTATCTTAGACCCATGAGTCCAGCTCCCACTCATGATATAGACCCATGAGTCCAGCTCCCACTCATGCTATACTTCTGATCCATTCTAATGGAATCTCTTCTTACACTCGTGAGACACCACTCAGAAAATCAGACCACGAACGAAACACACGACATAAACATCGGCTTCATTCGGTCGACGGACTCGCTAACTTTTATCAAAGCAAAAACTTTTAAAAAGTTTGTCAAGAAACACAGGCCTCCTTTACTGGATAGATATATATTTTCTCCCTCCATGGCTGAAGCGCGTTCGCTGGCCTACCTAAAAGTTTTCCCTTATCTTTATTAAACCTTTGGGGTCGTGGAAGAGACGATAGCTATTGACCATCCTCCTCCGTCCTCGCGTCCAGCAGGAACATTTTCAATCTACATTTAAGTCTAACGCTCTCGGTAAGGTCTGACATCATAAATGGATTCGCATCTATAATGTTCATTACGCGACGATGGTGAAGTCTTTACGTCTTACAGGTACAGGAAAAGATGTCGCATTTCTAGGTTAAAATGTTCTCTATCATATTCAATTCTGTGACTTTGTTCACATATGGGTCAAGTTGGATATCATGTTGAACAAAGCGAAGGTAGTATTTTGGTGTTATATATATATATATATATATATATATATATATATATATATATATATATATATATATATATATATATATATATATATATATATGCCGACGGACAAACAAATGAATACACAGCACACTGAGTTTATAGATATAGACACTTGAAGTTCTCTTTGGTCTCCGGTCGTGATATGTCGATGGACAGACGAAGGTATATGGAGGGAGACATGCAGCATTCGATCTAGATTACCGGCGTTTCTTATTAATGATACAACAACATCTACTGCTACTACTACTTTTACTTCTACTTCTACTACTACTACTACCACGACTACTACTAATGATAATGATGGAATAATAATATGACAATCATGCACTCTCATTCACTAAGAATGTTTGTGATTCTTCGTAAGTGAAAGGACTGTTTAGACTCGTACATGTCATTGTCCCGAAGTATCGGTGTATAAGTCAAGCCCTGTTGGGCGGTCTGATGGCCCAAACATGAGTGAGAGACGTCTGCTGTAGAATGCGTAACGTCCTACAGATCACGTCACAATCAGTTCAGGAGATGGTAAGATATTCCACCAAACTATATAACCATGCTGGTCTCCTTTTCACACTACTCTAGGATATGCCACTGCCTGGGAGGCTGGCTCCTCCTCCTATGAACCATACATAAACGAGACCATGAGGTCTACTGACGCTAAAGAGGAGGAAGAACAAGGAAAGTCGTGTCTGTTGGCTTCACTCACCGATAGGGCCGTTCTCCTGCACCTCGCCGTAGATGGTGACGTTGGGGAAGACTGGAGCATTGTCGTTGACGTCCCTCACCACCACTGTCACCACGGTCTCCGCCGAGTGCACCCGCTCGCGCCTCATCTCCATCATGTACGCCAGCTCGTGTTGGAGTTTCTCCTCTGAACTCATGGAGAATACGCCACGGTCCTGACACCCTCCACCGTCCGCTGTGAACCTCCTCACGTAGCGGCGGTCTTCTGAAAGCACGCCCGGCGTCTTGTGGTCCAACGGCAGCATTTCTTGATGTTGCTGCGGATTCACTTCACGTTTCCTGATGGCTGCCGATGCGGTCCTTGACGCACTTCTTCCCTCCTCTGGTTTTAGGCTGCGAGGGCCACTGGACAAGCCATCTTCGCCTCTCGTGGCGATTATGCTGGCTGGACTTAGCCCAGCGAGGTCTGCTGCCAAAAATTGGTCCTCCTGAAGTTTTTCGCGTCTTTTCCCTTGAGCCGATTCTGAAAGTTGCGCTCCTGTACTGCGTCGACCTCTTGGAGATTCATGAAGGCCGGAGGGTCGTTCCCTTGTGCCAGTTATGGGGGAGTTTGTCGTAGAGGACGAAGTTTTGTTAACTTTGTGACAATGGTCGTGGCTTGAAATCCTAGGGATCTTCGTTCTAACAAGGGTTCTTCTGTCTTCGAGATAACTCTGTGGAGTCTTTGACTTCGACGAACCTCGAACAAACAAGATTCTTCGGTGAGTTCCAACAATTTGTTGATGGTTCCTGCGCGATATATATTTCGGCCTCAGGAGTCGTTGTCGTCCTGGTTTGACTCCTATGTTCATAGTTTCCCCAGAATGTTGGTTACCACGGACGCTCGAGAAGCCAAAGGACTCCTCCCCTCTGTTCCAGCTCGCTGGGATAAACTTTCGAAGACTTTCACGACTCCAGACTTGAGATCCGTAGCCCAACCGAGATACGTTGGGTAATTCTAGTCCTTTTCCAACACCGCTAGTTTGGCTTCCCTTTTGTACCTTATGTTTCACGTCTCCAGACGTACTCTCCTTCACGTGGCGGTGACTCTTGTCTCGTAACTTCCTCTTCTTCTCCGTCGTTCTCCTTCTTTTCTGAAGGAACTCCCCTTCCTTGCCTAAAAGTGTAGATGTCAAATTTTCCCCAACATGTCTTCCAAACCTCTCGTGTTCTCTGTCTCTCTCACACACGTGGTATATCTGTTTGTCTCCAGGAATAATATTCATCTCGTCCTGCTGTGCTCCTCCATTTAGCTGTGCACTTACTCTAGGCCTTTGGTTCAATGCCTGTCCCTCTTCTTCGTCTTTGTGTCGCAGCTTATCATCATGTGACTCAACGGGGTACTGGGAGAGAGAGTATTGATCATCTGGTCTGCTGGTGTCTTGCAGTAAAGAATGTTGATCTTTCTCAGGTAGTGAGGAGTAATGATCGCGTATGGGAACAGCGGGTTTCTCTCTCGCCGTGAGAAACGGAACCTTTGACGGATTCTGTGAAAGGGAGTTGAGTTCTCGTGGCTCATCTGAGCCCTGAGAATGGACGTGCCGTCGCTGAACGCCCCTGAGTGACCTGGAGACGCCTGTGCCCTGGGAGTGGTCATGATGACCCAGAGTGACCTCGGGTGGTGTGGAGACCCCTGTGCTCGGTGAGGGGTCATGCTGACCCTGCGTAACCCCGGGATGTCTGAAGACCATTGATGGGAGAGGCGAAAGCCGCTGTCCGTCCCTCACCTTCGCCTTCACCTTCCATGTGCCACGACCCAGCGGGGGATCACGGTCCAGTGGCTGGAATGATACAGGAACAATCATTAAAGACTCATAAGCAATCATGTAGTGTAAGGCGTAAACTGGAACTGACTACAGGAGGATCAGGTTCTCAAACAAGAGGATAAAGGAGTTCTACGATATATACGACCCAATGTTTTGTATATCTTGGTGGGCTACAGGTGTTTCAGATTTATCTTTCAAGGTGGCGTAGTAACTCTTGTCAAACATCGCAGAAATCGAGCGAGCTACACCTGCTAACACCATGACAACTCTAAGGTAGTGCTGTACTGCACATCTGTCACACGTCATCAAAATATGGTGAGCGACACTTGCTAACAACATGTTAACTCTAAGGTAGTACAGCACATCTGTCACACGTCATCAAAATCTGGCGAGCGACACTTGCTAAAAACATGTCAACTACGAGGATTCGAATATTCGGATGTCACCCACCCGTCGCTCTATCCAGAACCATATCTCTTGTGTCGCGTCACTGGTTCTCTTATACTGTACCTTCGTTCAACCCTGACTTCAGTGAAAACTAAGCGACCTTAATACCCTGGCACCTGTTCTTCATACAGTGACGATTCATCCATCTTTCGTATGTAAATACGTGTGTATTAGGAGGGTAGAGTTATGACCAGTAGGACGCTATACTGTCTCTCACTCACAAATATAAACGACCAGAGAACTCCTACATATGTGTCACGGTTTCAGTAAACTTGTACAAGAAAATCAACGTTAATTTCAGAGTTCATGTCATGCTGAAACAGAAATGAATTAAGGTTGATAATGTGCACATTTACTGGCGAAGCTATTTCAAAATGAAATACATTTTTACAGCATCATACAAAGTGACGGTAAAATTTTTTCCTTCAGTGCTGAAATGTTCACTGAGTGAGGTGTTTCTAAACATTACTCAGGACAGGGTCACAGGATAAGCCATTACTTTTGTACATTACTAAAAAAAAAAATATCACTCAATGCGTAGTCTCTTTCAGGCAAAGGTATTTCAAATAACTTTCAACATAAGGATTTTAGATTTTTTTCTTTTTCCCTGAAACCTAAAAATATAACACAACAGGGAGGCTTGAGCTAAGATTGTCTGGACTTTAATAAACATATGCAGTTGGAAGGATCAGTCCAATATTTCCGGGATCTGTGTCAATTGCATCCAAGTACATCAGCATATATATATCAGGGTCTTCACCTGCTCCTCTTAGCCAGCTATGGTGGGTCTTTCGCAGAGGGGGATCTTTTCGTGGACAAGTACAGCAGCATATATATATATCAGGGTCTTCACCTGCTCCTCTTAGCCAGCTAGGGGGGTCTTTCGCAGAAGGGGACCTTTTCGTGGACAAGTACAGCAGCATATATATATATCAGGGTCTTCACCTGCTCCTCTTAGCCAGCTATGGGGGGTCTTTCGCAGAGGGGGATCTTTTCGTGGACAAGTACAGCAGCATATATATATATCAGGGTCTTCACCTGCTCCTCTTAGCCAGCTAGGGGGGTCTTTCGCAGAGGGGGATCTTTTCGTGGACAGGTACATCAGCATATATATATATCAGGGTCTTCACCTGCTCCTCTTAGCCAGCTATGGGGGTCTTTCGCAGAAGGGGATCTTTTCGTGGAAGACCACTTGTGTTGACATCCACAGGGAACGAGTGAAACAGATAAACACCAACTTGATAAACTATCATTGCACGTAACCCTCGGTACGTAGAACAGATTTTCAGAGATAACAACTGAATCCGGAGATAATAATGAGCTTTCTTTCTTTCAAACTATTCGCCATTTCCCACGTTAGCGAGGTAGCGTTAAGAACAGAGGACTGGGCCTCTGAGGGAATATCCTCACCTGGCCCCCTTCTCTGTTCCTTCTTTTGGAAAATTAAAAAAAAAAACAAAACAAGAGGGGTATAATTTTTTCTGCATCTTGGTGAGGTACTGAGAATAGAGATATTCTTGTACGAATGTTGCAGTGCTGTGGCAACGCTACACTTAACAGCACAGGTCGCGAAGGATATGTAGGTGGTGGTGACTTGTTGATAATATTGTAGTGAGATAAGTCGTGGGTTGTGGATACTACAGACTCTGTTTATGTCAGAATATCATAAGAAATATGCCAGTTGCCAATATGGAAACCTTTGGGCCACGAAGTGAAACCAAGACGAATTTCAAATAACATCTGAAATGGAGGATGTCCAAGTCTTTGTTTAAATTAAAGCCTCATCATAATTTCGAATACCTTAGTCACATCAACTCTCAAACCTTTCCTTTTCCAATCCGAATCTATAAGATTATGGATCAGCTAATCAGCGGTGATGCATGGAGTAAAAAACTGTCCAATTTCTGTGTTATATAAGTCAAAGTTTCTGTGGGAAAAATTGTTTGAGATGTAGAATAAAAAGAAGAAAAAAATTCTAGCTGAAAATGTTAATGTAAATCACTAGCTGAAAATGTTAATGTAAATTACTAGCTGGAAATGTTAATGTAAATTACTAGCTATTAATGTAAATTACTAGCTGAAAATGTTAATGTTAATCAGTAGCTGAAAATATCAATGTAAATTACTAGCTGAAAATGTTTAATGTAAATTACTAGCTGAAAATGTTAATGTAAATTACTAGCTGAAAATGTTAAAGTAAATTATGGGAAAGAGCAATCAAACAATTGGGTGTTCTCATTATCCATCTTCATTCCTTGGTTGTTTCAATATTCTCCAATCAAACTGACCAGGAACTGCTATCTCGATTGCTTCCTTCCACTGCGTGTTGACGCTGGCATTAGATCTTCAATGTGTGTGTGTGTGTGTGTTGCAAAATTGTTTTGCTCTGTCTGCAATGTGTGTGTGTGTGTTACAAAATTGTTTTGCTCTGTCTGCAATGGGACTTGGTGTGTGGGGCATGAGCCAAGTCTTCTGTGAAGAATATTGATTCAAGAAATAGCGTTCAAGATCTTCGTCACGCCTTCAATATCTTGACTCAAGTCACTATCATTTTCTGTGATTAATGGATTAATCGAACGGGTGATAATTCTCCTGTTTCTGACATTAATTCTAACACAATTATGAATGCTAAAAATCACAAAATTCTTTCGGTATTTTTTTTTTCTCTTGTCGGTATTATAAACATATACTTCTCACTCACGCAAACTTTACCGCATTTTTTTGTTTCTACGAAAATCACATAATTTACTCTGTTTTGTGTACCATATATTAGGACAAGAGCCTAGTATTAATTCACTGCTCACAACATACCCATTTAGTTTTCGAATATGCCTGCTTGCTACCCACCGACACAAAATATTTTTCCCCTCCAGTAATTTTGGATGTTTTACGACCCATTTCCCAGGCTACGTCCATATCATTTTCACTCACCATGTCCTCCCACTCTATCAAATGAAGAGCAACGCGATGATTATAGAATATGCGTGTCCCAAAAATCCGGTATCTGAGATGGGTCACACCTTGAAAATGGGGCACAAGAACAGAGACCAGTCTTAGGAGGTCTCTGGTCGTGTTCTCATGGCAAATAATGGGGGTATGTTGTGATGACTTACCAAGCTTTCACAGATCAAGCTAAGCTGGGATACAAACCTGCAACAGAAAGCGAATGTCCACAGCTACAAGCTGCCATAGACAGACTGGTATATCAAAAAAAAAAGGCTCACGTATCAGCTTTAGAGCCAATTAGGGCAAAGTTTTATTCCATGGCAGTGAAGACGTAAAGATAAGTTCACGAAACGTAAATAAAGCGAAAAGTCTCCCTTGACCCAAAGCCCAGTACGCATCGAGCAGAGCGAGGTAAAACAGGCGTAAAAAGAGTCTAGTCTTCATGAACATGCCATTCGAATCCAAATGAAGAAAATCATCTTCACTTCTTACTGTTCTCTTTGGCGTCATCACCTTCAACGCTGCG
The DNA here is from genome assembly GCF_036320965.1 of Panulirus ornatus. Lineage (NCBI taxonomy): Eukaryota > Metazoa > Arthropoda > Malacostraca > Decapoda > Palinuridae > Panulirus > Panulirus ornatus. The sequence goes on along the minus strand of NC_092287.1, from coordinate 20,706,232 downwards.
TTCAATTTTCTTCGCCGTGCCTGACCAGAGATACAAAGAATAAGGGCAGAACTTCGGTGAGCTGGTACATTAATTCCCAAGAGCAAGAATTAAATACCGATACAATAATCAAAACGACCTACACGTATCTCTCTTAAGAAAAAGGGTAAGTTTATATAAGGCATTTTGATGGTAGGTGTTCACAATTGCCATTGGCTTTGACAATCTCATTCGACGTAGCATTTTAAGAAGGCTAGATCAGTCTGAGACTTCATTACTCATCAAAGATAATCAACTGTACCAATGATACGTTTCGAAACAGACTTGATAAACACAACCACGACTGTCATCTGCGACTCTTGTGGTACTGTATCAACTTTAGAAGGAATTCTATCTTAATCATCTGTCTCGAACACCCTACTACGTTAATCTCTATGTTTCTTATCTCTTCTACGGGAGAATCCAAGAGCCTGTTGGTGTTTCTCTGTCTTTGCCACGTTCGTAAGACAGAGTCACAAGTTTTGAAAGGTGTCTGGCAACAGTTACGAACAATAACATCTTAAAGTGATATTTTTCTCTAACAAAAACATCTCAAAGTGATATTTTTCTCTAACAATAACATCTCAAAGTGATATTTTTCTCTAACAATAACATCTCAGTGATATTTTCTCTAACAATAACATCTCAAAGTGATATTTTTCTCTAACAAAAACATCTCAAAGTGATATTTTTCTCTAACAATAACATCTCAAAGTGATATTTTTCTCTAACAATAACATCTCAGTGATATTTTCTCTAACAATAACATCTCAAAGTGATATTTTTCTCTAACAATAACATCTCAAAGCGATATTTTTCTCTAACAATAACATCTCAAAGTGATATTTTTCTCTAACAATAACATCTCAAAGTGATATTTTTCTCTAACAATAACATCTCAAAGTGATATTTTTCTCTAACAATAACATCTCAAAGTGATATTTTGCTCTTTGTTTACCAGAACATAATCGTACGATCATAGGCTGTTCGTCCTTGAGGCTAAAAATAAGAACTCACAAGCAATCTATCAACCTACATGCCAATACGTAATTGGCCTCTTTTGACACTCTTCCAAAAGAAAGCGAAGGCTTCTAAAACGAACATTTCATACCAATTTTCCTCATATGTACTACCATGATTTTTTCTTTCATCTTTTTTGAGCCATGAGATTTCTTCAACTAGAGGCCAACCGAGCTCTGTTATCCAGGGCAGCGATTCCCAACCTGTTTTTGTGGCGAATTCCTAGTCTATATTTCCTCCAATTTTGTGAGCCAACTTCAACACAGAATCTCTGCGCCCCCTTTGTGTTTTCAAGTCCACTGAACATGAATATATCTTACGTTCATGACACTACTTCACGTTGATGAAGATAAGCAAAACAGAATGAGAAGAAATTCCTCATAACCAAACACAATGAGAAGAAATTCCTCATAAGCAAAACACAAAGTGAAGAAATTCCTCATAAGCAAATCACAATGAAGAAATTCCTCATAAGCAAAACACAATGAGAAGAAATTCCTCATAAGCAAATCACAATGAGAAGCAATTCCTCAACAGAGACATTCACTCGTATTTCTTTGTTTTCTTTTTTTACCGAAGCCTGACCCAATGTACCAACTGAATGGCTCTCGTGTGCCATTAATGGCACGCATACCACCCGTTGGGGTGGGAGGAAGGCCATTGATCAAAAGGATCCCTCCATCTGCAAATGACGCCATTAATTCAAACGTGACACCCAGGCTTAGTAAACTAGGATTTATGAATGTTGGTAAATGTCCAAATAACCTGTTTGCCTGCCAGCCCTCATCTCCATGTTACCCTGGGACAGGCTAAATGCACAGCGACACTGAGAGACGATATGTGTTATTTTAAAGTCGGCCTCCGGCTCAAACCACCAGCTCTACATGACTTACCATCATAAGTAGATATAATGAGACATGAGAAGAGACTTTAAAGAACACAGAGCCTTAGTGCCAGACATCATAATGCCAGTGTGACGAGCGATGGCAGAGGTTTGATGAGAATATGACGAGAAACTGGAGGTACTGTGTTCAAGGAATGAAAACTGGATCGGGAAAGATGAGAGGGGAGGGAAAAAAAAGGACAAGTTTCTCAAAAATCCAGAGCCTTCGGAGAAGAAAAAAATATAGGGGAGGGAGGGAATGGGGGATGATGGAAGGGGAAAGAGGAAGGGGGAAAGGGGGGATGGAGGACGCTCCGCTGATATATCCCAGGACGGTTGGGTCACTACGGCACAGTCGTCCTCTGTTTTTTTTTTTTAGTCTAGGCCGATAACTCTTTAAGTCACAGTCGACAACGGATGGTACCTGACCGAAGGGGGGGCAATCAGTCTCTCTTGGCTGTGACCATACTGACTCCAAACTTAAGATACGACTCTGTGCATTTGTCATCATGGGCGAGAGAGAGATGCTTCTACGTTCTTTGCATTCTGTGTCTTCCATTGGAATTATAGGAAGGGGGTCTTTGTCGTCGTCTGTCGTATTCTAATATCGTCTAGCTTGCGTCAGAGGGACGCGTTGAGGGCTTTTCGGGTGAGGTAGGAGATGGGGGAATGGGACAGGAGAAGGAAGGGTGCTCAACAGCACATGTCGCTACTGTAGCTGATGGTCTGGAGTGGCAAGGTTGTGTCTGGGCTGGAGGCCCCGTCAACCTTCGTTATTCCAAGCCAAGATGTGGTAGAAGCGTGTCAAAACCGTCGTTGCTGCGCTAAAGAAGTCTACGTGTATGAAGACGACTTCAGCAAAGTGTTCGAAACTGTGTCTTATATGACAACTGGCTAAGAACTTCCTCCTCCTCGACTCGAGGAGAGTAAAACTGTTTTTTAGAAACGTCCTATCGGTTCTTTTAGTTTCGTTTTGAATCTCCCTTAATGAACATATTTACTAAAGGCTAATTCAGTAAGGATCGTCGTTTAATGAATGCACCTAAGTATAGAAACATCACTTAAAAAACAGATGTCGCTGATATGCCATGATGTAACTATGGTGGTTTCTGCTAACACGAATTGTGGGCTTGGTGTCTCAACTTTCAACCATCTACTGTCACCAGAACCCGTCAGGCCCCCTCCGCGCTGCTAACTCCCCCTCACTCTCTAGCCTAACTGTCATAATCTCAGTAGTACAACCCGAATTCCCTCCAGAACAGTTTGCTCTATATGAGTTCTGCCATTCACAGACCCCACACAATTGCATTCTGACATTTTCTTTTTTAGCCGGGAGGATGTCTCGCTTAATGAATAACTAAAAAGTGGGATAAAGGTTTTATACAGGTTTTTGTATTTACTCATTCACGGCTTTGTGGGGCTATACTAACTTACAGGCAGACAGACGAGCGACTCTGCAGTAGTTTCAAATCCCACTTGGAGGGTTCCATCGCCATTCACTGGCGCTCCAGGCACACTGGGGCCTTAATGAAGGTAAGTGCGTTACACATTGCCCTTCCTTCCCCCACCTCGACACACACACGACGCCATCCAGCCGTGCAGAAAGAAGGCGTTAGCAACCACACAACATTTTTTCATTACCCCCCTGTACCACCACCTCAGCTTACACACACACACACACGCACACACACACTATATACGTTACCTTACCCTACTTTGTAGTCGACCCTAACACCACACTGAACCACACCATAACATCCCAACACCACCACACTCAACCACACCTTATCATCCCCAACACCACCACACAGCACCACACCTGGTCAGCACATCATCCTACACCCTATATACAGAGGTCATCACTCATCGCATCATACCTCACCCACACACAGCTCACCCTCCCTCACTGTCACATACTTCACCATACATCATCACCAACTGGGATCATCACCTCACCTCACTCGCCTTCATTAAGCACCCGGGTTATCAGTCACCATGCCAGACTTCATCCCACTCACCCAATCCCAGTCTGGCTTTAAGCCATCTCGCCTCACGAAGCAATTTGTCCTACGTCAGATGATACTGTCTTAGCCTACGCCGAGGACTCCCTCCCCTCCTGCAGAAGGAAGGGGGAAGGGCAGGATGTGGCTGTGTTAAACCCCTCACGCCTAAGGGGGAAAGCACACACACACAGCCTTTACAACTACAGGGGTACTGTAAACTCCACAGAGAGATGGTGTGGAAGACATAGCCACTGTGGTGGGAGGGTGTGTGAGTGACACTGTGGTTGTCTATCATATCCAGGAGGGGTTATGACGACGTCAAACCAATGTGATGATGACCACCAGATGATGGTATTATCCACCACTGTGACTACAGTGATGTGCCTTACGAACACTCCCTTCTTGTACTGTATCCCGGACTGTCCATCCATCTACGTACCTCAGGTTTTTGTCATATATGGCCAGCTTCCTTAACTCACCACTCCCTCTACACTACACTAATGACTTTACGTTCACAGTCTCCACCCATAACGTATAGTCACGACTTTACATATAGTCTAGGGTGAAGTGAGTAAAGGTGTTCAGAAGCCAACCACACCCATCTAACCACAAACCACACTCCACTACGAAGGTCATAACCATCACATTTCGTGGGGAGGTCATCTGCAACACCAAATAATGTCGTTGTCTACCACATCGCGCGCACTCGCGACATCGCATACTGGCCAGATAATTGGTCATAGCACATCATTGCACATGAAACGAGGTCGTTAGCCACCACACAACAGCTCACCAACATACAAGGTCATCATCTACGCGAAAGACAACTCTGGCAAGCATAATAAGGTCATCACTCATTATACACCATCCCAGGAGACAATAAGGTCATCATCACCTACCACACAACACTCCACCATATCTTCCAAAGTCATCACCCTCCTAATATATAATCTAAATCCATCATCTACCACACAATACTCCACCATTACCATATATCACAGTCATCACTTCTTACCAAGTCCACACTCAGGGGTCAATACAGATCACACTCATACGTCAACTACACTATATATCGCAGTCACCACACACACACTTGAGGTCATCTCTCTACCACAACAAAAATTTTGAAGTGTCTTTGACGTCAAGACAGCGGCTGGTGAAGGTCGGGGTCATGGCTGGCGGGGCCCCAGTGTCATTCATCATCCTACAAAACACGTACCTCGGTATATCATGCTCAGCTGTAATATAGTAAGGCACCAGGAATACCAGTGCAGTAACATATGCCCAAGAGTTTCCTGAACGCGATATATATATATATATATATATATATATATATATATATATATATATATATATATATATATATATATATATATATATATATATATATATATATATATATATATATATATTCCTGAGTCCACGGGGAAAATGAAGTACTATAAGTTCCCAAGTGCACTTTCGTGTAATATTCACATCATCAGGGGAGGCACAAGAGAGAAATATGACAGTCAGTTGATATACATCGAAGAGACGAAGCTTCGTCTCTTCGATGTATATCAAATGACTTATATTTCTCTCTTGTCTCTCCCCTGGTGATGTGATTATTACACGAAAGTGCACTTGGGAACTTATCGTACTTCATTTTCCCCGTGGACTCATAGGAATATCTTGATCACGCGCAAAACTGTGATCCTTTCCAATATATATATATATATATATATATATATATATATATATATATATATATATATATGACTGCGAAAGAAACCATGGAAGCGGAAGTGAATCACAGGGTGGGGAAGGGGGCGAAGGTTGTGGGAGTTTTAAGAAAGAGATAGTTTTATGTGGGAGAGCGAAAATAGGTATGTTTGTAGGCACAGTAGTCCCAGCGAAGCTATACAGATGTGGGGCATGTGCGGAGAAGGGTGTATGTCCTGAAAATGAAATGTTTGAGGACTATTTTGTGTGAGGTGGTTTGATCGGGTAGGTAATGAAATGGTAGGTAAGAAGTGCGGTAATAAAAAGAAGAGTGTATACAGAGTTGAAAAGAGTGTGTTGAAATGGTTTGGACATATGCTGAAAGTGAGTGACGAGAGTTTGACAAAGAGGTCATATGTATTAGAGGTGGAGGGAACAGTGGAAAGGGGTAGACCAAATAGAGGATGGAAAGAAACACTGAATAGGATTTTGAGTAATGGGGGGCCTGAGCATGCAAGATGGTGAAAGGCGTGCACGGGATGAGGTGAATTGGAGCGATGCGGTATGCTGGGAGCGACGTGCTCTCAAATGGACTGAACCAGAGCGTGTGGGGACAAGTTAAAGATCACACCATGATATCTAACGGTAGTCTCACTGTATTCCCGGAGAGTTCCGCCCCTGTCATAGGTCAAAATGTCATGGAAAATCAGTGACTCTGCATATGAGCCTTAAACCGACAGATCAAAGGGACTTGCCACCAATAATATTCCGACCAAACTATGGCTTAAACCTATCCTCATCTCTTGGGAATAGGCTAAAGTCTGTGAAACATTAATCTTTTCAGCATTGACACGAATGATAATAAACATGGACAAGGTACAATAATACGTATTCACAGCATGACGGTCCACATGCAGTTAATGTTAAATTTGTTAGTAATAGAACCATGAGTAAATGTCAAAAGAGTGTTAAAAAAGAAAGACAATTAAGAGGATGAGTAAAATGACAGGTTAGCACTAGCAATATGATCACCACAGCAAGGGTCAAGTTAGGTCAGCAGCAGTAGGGTGAGGTCAGGTCAGCAGCAGCAGTAGTAGGGTCAGGTCAGCAGCAGCAGTAGTAGGGTAAGGTCAGGTCAGTAGCAATGGTAAGGTCAGGTCAGCAGCAGCAGTTGTAGAGTCAGGTCAGTAACAACAGCAGTAGGGTAAGGTCAGGTCACCAGTAGGGTCAGCAAAAGCAAGACAGTAGCAACATGTAGACTGACCCTGAGGAAGAGGTGGAGGTCAGTAAGGTCATCAGTAAGGTCATCAGTAGCCAGAGAGCAGTAAGGTGAAGATTGACCCTGAGCAGGAGGAGGTCAGTAAGGTCAGCAGTAAGGTCATCAGTAGCCAGAGAGCAGTAAGGTGAAGATTGACCCTGAGCAGGAGGAGGTCAGTAAGGTCAGTAGTAAGGTCAGCAGTAAGGTGAAGACTGACCCTGAGCAGGAGGAGGTCAGTAAGGTCATCAGTAAGGTGAAGACTGACCCTGAGCAGGAGGAGGTCAGTAAGGTCAGTAGTAAGGTCATCAGTAAGGTGAAGACTGACCCTGAGCAGAAGGAGGTCAGTAAGGTCAGTAGTAAGGTCATCAGTAAGGTGAAGACTGACCCTGAGCAGGAGGAGGTCAGTAGTAAGGTCATCAGTAAGGTGAAGACTGACCCTGAGCAGGAGGAGGTCAGTAGTAAGGTCATCAGTAAGGTGAAGACTGACCCTGAGCAGGAGGAGGTCTCCGGTGTGAGGGATGATGGTGAAGTAGGCGTCGCTGGGGGAGTGAGCGTCCACACCCTCGCCTCCCACACTATACACCAGACCCTCCTGGTCCACTGTGTCTCGATCCTCGGCCACCACCTGCAACACACACAAACACATACCACAAATAAGACATGGCGGTTCACCTGGAACTTCCCAGCGGCTTCTTTTGGGTTACAGATACATTTACGTTGTCTCCCCCCAAAATGTACAACATTTCATATACCTCTCTTGAAGAAATCTTGGATCAATATACATAACACTTGCTTCCGAAATAGACAGACGGATTACGACGGTATAATACATAGTTATCTGAAGTCCAATACAACCCAAGATAAATATTGTTTTATAGCTGGATTCTACGTTTGTCTGTTTCGAAAATGATTGTACTAATTAATGACCCAGGTGAACGTACATTGTTCTTGATTAAGTGAAGAGATATTGAACTGAGAAAGTTCATGGGAGTCCACGCAGATCCCCCTGGTGTAGATGATCATAGGTAACGAGATGTATGATCTGTTGAATGATGAAAATATCTATCGTAAACTTCTTTTTTTTGTTCTTTCATACTATTTGCCATTTCCCGCGTTAGCGAGGTAGCGTTAAGAACAGAAGACTGGGCCTTTGGGGGAATATCCTCACCTGGCCCACTTCTCTGTTCCTTCTTTGGAAAATTATAAAAAAAAAAACGAGAGGAGGACTTCCAGCCCACCGCTCCCTCCCCTTTTAGTCGCCTTCTACGACACGCAGGGAATACGTGGGAAGTATTCTTTCTCCCCTATCACGATCTATCGTGAACTTATGAAAAGAAAAAAAAAAATGCATTTTAAGCAAACTAAAAAAAAAAAAACTTGATAGAGTTACTTTTTTGGGGGAACTGTAGTTCAAACCTTAATATGAAGGAAACTTTTTCATGCTAGGGTTCAGTCAAGACCCTAAGTGCTCTAAACCCCAACTTTTCGAAGCTGTGCAGCTGAAGAAACTATTTCTCTTGTCTCGATGTTTGAAAAATGGTTTCGCAAGACTGAAGCTTCATTAACATGATTCGTACACGTAAAGAACTGTGTGATACTAGTGTGATATAGCTGACAGAATTAATGATAAGATTTCTATATTCCAATTGAATTTCTATAACATGACGACACAGGGTAAAACAGATATCAGAAATGAAGTATGTATATTCCAGTGAAAAGATTTTTAACCAGATATCAAATAATGTGACAAATGACTGAATATTTGACTGGCACACTTTCTGTAACAACATCAAACAACAAAATTACGTGTACGTATAGAGAAAGTCTAAATTTCATAACCAAAACCAGTATAGAATCATGTGTGATGTCAGGAACATGTTTTTTTCCACACGCTCCTCATTGCGCCCACGAACTTCTCTTCCCCTCACACACACACACACACACACACACTGTCTCACCTGAATCCAGTTTCCACTGTTTCACATGCTGCCATGTCCACTCTCATGCATCTAACTCGCTCCAGATCCTCCAGGTTAGGTCCATTCAGACTCACAAACCAACGAAACTATCTCTTTCCATTGCTAGACATAATAACCTTGTTCTTTATTCAACGTTACTTCCCACTTTCTCCTTTCATACTGTCTTCCTAACTCACACAACAGCAGCTTCTGCTAATGTCTGAATGGCCATTAGCACGGTGTCATCGACAAACAACAGCTGACTCACCTCCCAGGATGAGCAAACTGACGATACCTCCCAGGATGAATAGCTAGAATTGACTGTGGGCTGACTGCCGGCCCCTAGGATTCGAACCCACGTACAGACCCAACACCCTGATGGGTCTATGGCTAGGAATGGTCAGAAACGTCAACTACTATACCACAGAGGCCCGTGTGTGTGTGTGTGTGTGTGTGTGTGTGTGTGTGTGTGTGTGTGTGTGTGCTCGACAGCATTCTAAATCAAGCAAAATATTAAGAATTTATGAAGGAACGTAACATTTTGTTTAAGCCTTGCATAACCCTTTCTCAATCTCTTCTAAGCTTTCCCTCACGTCTTTCCCTTCAGAATAACCTCCACCAGAACCAATCTTCGTCCATAGTTTTCACATCCCTCGCTTCTTGCCCTCCACTCACTACCAATGATGACCTCATCTCCAGCTAGTTAGGGGGTCTAGATGACCTCCTCGCTCCAACTGGCCTCTGTATTCGTAACTACAATAACTCCAGCATTTACAGACTATCAACAAAAGTAAATAATGCTTTTGATAAACATTAATAAATCCGTAGAAGATGATAAGAAATGCTGTGACGAAGATAATTATCATATCACTGATGTATATAAAGAAACTCGAGTAAAAAAGAAACGATCTATTATATGATTAGTGTAAAGAAAAAAAAAAGGAGATTGGAATGGAATCCAATGTCTTCCATGTTGGGGAACGTATGAAAGTTTACGGTCGAATTAATCAGCCAATCATCCCACACGTTTACCACGGTATAGTTCATCTTCGATACTGATTGGACGGTGATGGTCGGTGGGGTTTTTGCAGTCTGTGTGTTTTTTCCGGGTTATAGAGACTTGGTGCACAGACTGTGGTATGGTGGTGTGGTAGTGACTGTGGCTTGGTGCACAGACTGTGGTATGGTGGTGTGGAGGTGACTGTGGCTTGGTGCACAGACTGTGGTATGGTGGTGTGGAGATGACTGTGGCTTGGTGCACAGACTGTGGTATGGTGGTGTGGTAGTGACTGTGGTAATGGCTGGGTATGCAGGCAGGTTATGGTGGTGTGGTTGAGATGGTCCTTCAGCGATGGTGATTATGATTTCCACACGTTGTCAGCTGGGTGCTAACAGGCTAGTAATGTGGAGGTTGAGGAGGGTGAGGTGGTTGTGACTCTAGTGTTGTAGGTTCGTGACTGGTTGTATCAGGTTGTGATGGTGTGGTGGTGTTGACTGGGTGTTGTAAGCTGTGGTGGTAGGGTGTGGATGGTGGCTGTGGTGGTGTGGACATGTGGTGTACAGGGTGGTGATTGGAAATCACAGGGTGTGATGTTGAGGTGTCAGTGTTATAACTGTGGTAATGTTAGTGTACGTGGTGGTGTTATAACTGCAGTAATGTTAGTGTACGTGGTTGTGTTATAACTGATGTAGCCATCACCAGGTGTTGAAGGGAAGCCAAGTTTTCACCCCATCATAAGAAGCCAATTCATTCAGCTTCATCAAACATGAACCTTTGACTTTTCCATGGACCATCTTCTTTAAGGAATGGCCATAAAACATCAAATATTTATTTTCTTTTCCACACTTCTTAGCATTTTCCAATACTCTCTTTTTTTTTCCTTCTTTTATCGCTTCAGTTATCCAAGCGTTTTTTCAGCTTACAAATGGGATTAATTAAACGCAATTAGGATAACTCTTTTTATAGTTTTTGAATCCGCCACACAAACTTGATGATCATGCTTCAAGCGGATGGTACGGAGGCAATGACGAGTATTGAGGAAGAAGAAGAAGGAGGAGGATACAGAAGTAATAACAAAAGGAGACAGAAGATCGAACACTCTACACAACCAGACGGCAAAGGGTTCACGATCTTGTGACAGTACAGTGGAAGATTACAGATGGCTATATAAACAGTAACGGTGGAGTGTGACGAAACTGGGATGCGATCAGTTTCGGTTTGCTGATGAGACGGTGCTGGTGGCACATTCGAATCAAAAACTGCAAAAGCGGGTTTTTGAGTTTGAGAGAGTGTATGAAAGGAGAGGGTTGAGAGCAAATGGGAATAAAAGCAAGGTTACTGGGTCTCGCAGTAAAAGGACGGGTTAGCTTGGGGTGCGAGTTAGCATGGAGAGAACTTAAAGAAAATGAAGTGTTTTTAGATGCGAGAGGAGGGTGGACCTGGTAGCGAATGGAACCATACGAGATGAAGTAGAGCTTTTAAGGTGGGTAAGGAGGCAAAGGTCGTCAGCACGCTGAGAAATGTGTGTGGAGAGAGAGAGAGAGAGAGAGAGAGAGAGAGAGAGAGAGAGAGAGAGAGAGAGAGAGAGAGAGAGAGAGAGAGAGAGAGAGAGGTTAGTGTCTGAGAGGACAGAGATGGGTATTGCGTCTGATGGAACAGAAGCCAATCGTTATGGCATGAATGCAAGACGTGAGCCCCTTGGTGACAGAGTACGGAAGACGGTTCATGTGTTGGAAACGAGATGGTTTGAGGATGATATGTGGTGTGAGAAAGGTTGATCACGTATGGAACGACCGGATGAGAGAGACAGAGAGGTGTGTGACAGCTAAAAGAATAGGGTTGAGAGAGAGTGAGAGAGAGAGAGAGAGAGAGAGAGAGAGAGAGAGAGAGAGAGAGAGAGAGAGAGAGAGAGAGAGAGAGAGAGAGCTGAGGAGTGTGTACTGAAAGGGTTTGGAAATATGGAGAGCAGGGAGGAGAGGGTGACAGAGAGGGTATATATCTATATATATATCAGTAGCGGAGGGAACGAGGAGAATGGAGGGAGAATAAACTGGAGATGGAAGGATGACGCAAAAGAGGATTTGACGAGTTAAGGCCTGAACATGCAGTAGGGGGGTATGAGGTGTGAATGGTATAGAGTGGATCAGAGCGATGTGGTATGCTTAGCTCTGAAGTGAACCCGGGCATGTGAAGTGGTCGAGGGGAACTCTAAAAAGGTCTGTCGGGCCTGGCTGTGGACAGGGTGGTTGTGGTTTCGGTGCATTATAAATGACAACTAGAGAGTGGATGTGAACGAAGGAGTCCACGCTTCGTCATTTCCAGGCGCTATCTGGCTCACGCAAGAAATAGCGAACAAATATATATAAAAAAAAAAACACACACACACCAGGCGTTGAAAAAACTTAGCTCTCCTAGCTATTTTCCTCGAAGCAACTTCATTCATAGCACATCAACAGAAAAAGGATAAAATTATATTTCCAGGTCCCTGGAACATCTTACAACGCCCCTGGAATTACTGCATCTTTCATGAAACGGGACGCCCACAGTCTCCTTCCAGTCCTATAACACGGACTTACGGGAGTCTGCTGTGGGTATTGTGCCATGTCCTTCGCTTTCCACTTCTACCTCGGGGACCAGTGGCCTCCATCTCCGTGATACCAAGTGTCAGATACAGAGTGTCAGAGCGACGCATTCCTGTGTTAATGGCGTGAGGGATATCCAACCCAAGTGTGTCAAGTTGTTTAGAAATAGGACAGACTGCGTCCAAATTGAACTCGTGTACATTTCTGGAATATCACATCCCTTGTCTGTACAAGCCAGCATGAATGTGCCAGGGTGCCGGAAAATTATGAAGTGAAATTCCTGTATTTTCAGTGATGCTCAGCTCTCGCTCCTTAGGTCCATTCTTTAAGAGCTAAGAATATATTGTATCACAGTACTCCTTTCATATTCAAATTCCTTTTTTTTGAAGTAATTTGGGTCCTGCTGTTCATTCAGTGACTGGATGTCTGTTCTCTGTATTCAACCAAGTTTCTGAAAAAGCAAATAGCCTTCCTTTTCTCTTTCTTTTTTTTCAGTGAGGCGAAAAAATTTACAAGTCTATATCACGTCTCTGTCTCTGGAATTAGGTTTCAGCCAACAGGGGCTCACGAATCACCTGCTTGGACAACTAGTTTACAAGCCTCGGTCATCAAGGTGGTTGGGGCGTGTGTGCATGAGAGTGACAAACCACCGAACTACTCACTACCCTGATTCTCCACATTGCTTTCTTGTAAAACTCCGCTGAGGAAGACTTTCTTTCCCTGGCCAGTTCGAGCGGAGAGGCTGTCGCTAACCACAGTAGCTTCTCTCGCTACTTTAGTGGTCGCATAGATGAACACACATTTACTTCCTCCTCCTCCTTTCCAGAGAGACTGAACTCAACTGCCAAAACACCCAGCATTCTACCAGGAATACATGAACCTACATCTTATCTCTGCAGTCATCATGACATGGATATCCCTCTACGAAATTCCCTGATATTACTGTACTAATCATTTCCCCTTTCTCTGATCTTCCTTCGTTGGTCTCCACCTATATAGCGAATGTTGTGTTCATGAAGAGGATACACAGAGAGAGAGAGAGAGAGAGAGAGAGAGAGAGAGAGAGAGAGAGAGAGAGAGAGAGAGAGAGAGAGAGAGAGAGTCGACAAACATCTCTCGAACATTAGTGATCATAGGCAGAGGAAAAGACATGTCTTTTTTCCCCTCCATAGAAACCCTGGTCTTGGGGTTTTACATGGGGGATCTCTGACCATAATCATACTAAGGGTTGTCCTGTGCTGCAACCTCCAGACTCGAAGAAATTCACTCTGGTGGGTCCCTCTCCAGCCTAAGCTCGGGTCCCTCCTCTCCAGCCTGAACTTCCAACTTTTAGCTGATGAGTCTTGTACGTTGGTTGGTTGGACGGTATGTTCAGCTTCTAAATTGTCTACTCTACTCTAAATGGTCTACTTTAACAGATACTACTGTTTACCTTTCTTTCTATATGTCCTGCCTTTGCTGGAATCGAGACTATCTCGTTTTTATTTCCATACCTTCATCCTGTCGTCTAGACTCGAGACCCACTCAGTCCTCACCAGTCTCTCCAATGTTTATTCTTTCTCTGCAGCGATCACGAGACTCGTACAAGATATGTACTTCAGTCTCTCGGTGAGTGGTGGGAAAGTCCCTCGTTGTAGGACAGTTCGTAGGTGAGGAGGCTGGGGTTGGTTTGAGGGGTGAGGAATGACGCATTTTTGGTGATGTGTTGACCTGGGAAGATGACCCATGAGACGCGTCCACTCTCAGGGTTGAGGTTGAGAGAGAGAGAGAGAGAGAGAGAGAGAGAGAGAGAGAGAGAGAGAGAGAGAGAGAGAGAGAGAGAGAGAGAGAGAGGAGGCCTAGTGGTGGATCCAAGAGTCCAATGCGACGAGATATTGCCGAAAGGCATGGCTGGGCTGGGTCGGTGTGAGGGCTGGGGAGGGTGGGCGGTTTGGGTGGGCGGTTTGGGTGAGGGTGCAACGCTCAATGCACGTTTGGCATGATGAATCGAACTGGTGTTCTTCCTCCTCTGTCGTGCCACGTTCATGACATACTCATCAATCTAGGCGTTTCATCTGGAACTGACTTGAACCGTAAGTCAAAATTTTCTTTTAAATGTAATCGTATTTCCCGTGGTCGTCTGGTGAGAATCTATTTTGCAATGCTCTTATAGATTCTTTTGTCTGGCGTCTCTATGGTATACTTCACTCTGTTTCTTCTATGTTGAAGATCTTTTTCGAGGGGTCTAAGTATTCTTCTTCTTCCTCTAAATTTGTTGTCCAGATTAGATTCCTAAGCTGTAAAGTAGATTCTTTTCTTTTTTTCCCAGTCTCTTATGATAGTTTGTGTGTTCTAATCCTTTGATCTTAGCTCCTGAAGAGCTTCTGAATTCCCTTGTGGATTATTCGTCCCCGTTTGTTTGGCTGTTGACCATACGTTGCAGGAGTACTACATTCACTGTTGCTGATGTATCTTGTGAAAGTTCTCATTATCATACCACTCATTATTTGGGTCGATAGTGATGCACATATATATATATATATATATATATATATATATATATATATATATATATATATATATATATATATATATATATATATATATATGTGCATCACTATCGACCCAAATAATGAGTGGTATGATAATGAGAACTTTCCTATGAGTCCACGGGGAAAATGAAACACGAAAAGTTCCCAAGTGCACTTTCGTGTAATAATCACATAATCAGGGGAGACACAAGAGAGAAATATAACAGCTGATTGTGATCCTTTCCAACAATATATATATATATATATATATATATATATATATATATATATATATATATATATATATATATATATATATATACATATATATATGTGTGTGTGTGTGTGTGTGTGTGTGTGTGTGTGTGTGTGTGTTTAGCAATAGAGTTATCCTTAACACTTGAAAACTAACTTAAAAGATTTTTCGATTGATACACACGGTAGCTTAACGCTGGCAGCAGGTTTATTGACCCTGGCAGTTGATAGGCTCAAATCCCAGCGGACTGACCGATTAACGAACCAACCACCTAACCAACCAATTAACCAACTGGAGGTTGAATGGTTTACTGCTGGTTTATGCCTGTCCTCAATATGCTGGTTACTGAAATGGAGAGAATGACAGGAAATACAGACCAATCTAGTATGACCATAAAAACTGCTTCCCTGAACCATGGGTCAGGTCATGATAGCCAAGGGTCGTTCCTTCGTGCTCAAGGGTCGAACGTAAGCCCGTAGCACAGGTGCTTCAAGAGACTGAGATGAATGTTACAAAACTCAACAACATATTCGTAACACACATCATCACGACTCCTCAAACATGATCGAAGATCTACGCTGAGATTAAAGATTATTCTTGACAATGAAGGTCTTAATGATCATCCGTAATTACTCATATCTTCTAATTACATTGGGCTATAGCTACGTAGCGCCAGGAAAAGTACAAAGAACGATTTTATTCAATCACATCCACACTCTTACTATCATGTAACACAAGCACTTTGTTTGTATTTACGATCGTGTATAATGCATGGATACCAGAGCCCCTTCTCCACAACCAGGCCCCACAGACCTTTGCATGGTTTTCTCTGCCCTGGTTTAGGCCACTGAGTAGTGTTCGTTGCCGTACGACATCCATTCCATCTCGCTCTGGCCCCTTGCACGCCTGGCACCCTCGTACATGTTCAGGCCCCGATGTCCCAGAGCATCTTTCACCCTCCATTCTTCCACCTCCCTCTTGGTTCCTCTCCCATTTTCTTCTCTTCCGACATTTAGACCTTGTTAGTCAACCTCTCCTCACTCACCGTCTCCATATATCCAAACCAATTCAGCACACTCTTTTCAGCTCTCTCATACATCCTTACTCATTAGCACATCGCTCTCTTACTACACTCTCATTTCTTATCTAATAAACTTCTCCTCATACCTTATTCTATTATAAATAATTCAATTTCCAACACATCCACCCTCAGTTCCGTATCTCTTTTGTTATCTGTGGCCCACGCCTCGCATCCTTATAACACTATTGCGACAACTAGTACCGTATTAAACTTACCTTGTCGTTACCCTCACAGACAGTGGCCATTATTTCCACACACTCCTCAATGTGCCCAGGACCTTGGCCACCTCTCACACATCATATGGCTCACTGCAGCTCTCTTGGATCGATTCGCTTCCACGTCCACTCCCAGGTATCTAAGTCACTCCACTTCTAGCAGGTTCTCTCCATTTAGATTCAAACTCCCAAGTGACCCCCTTCATCTCCACTGCTGAACCTAATCACCTTGCTTTTATTCACGTTAACTTTCAACTTTCCTCTACCACGTACTCTTCCAAACTCAGGAGCTAACCCTTGCAGATTAAGTCGAATCTGCCACCAGCGAACAACACCTGACTCACTTCGTAGACCACTCCACAAAACCCTGACAGACCACAGATCTACTACTACACCTCTCTGCAAAACCTCTGTCATATAACTCCCCCACCCACCCCATCCAATAAACAAATCAAAGAGCCGTGGTGACATCACACACACACACACACACACACACACACACACCCTCTGCTGCAGAGCCTCCTTCATTTAAAAGTTCATCTTCCTATCCTCCAACGAGATTCAGGTCAAGCCCCAGACACGAAGGAACGCACAAACACCCAGAAATCCACATGAACAGAAGCGTGATGCTACATCTTTTTCCCCCAAAGTGACCGGATGAAAATTCTCTACTGAACCAATCATCCGGAAGGGCGCCCCTTCGCACAATCTATTTTCAACGCCGAATGTCACAAATATTTGCACAGACATCACTGAGATTTACTCTTCTTTTTATCCGATGAAAACAAGCGTCATTCGACCAAAGAAATACTGTGGTTCTCCAAGGTCAGTCCGTGCCAGTGAGGAAGACCCTTTTCTTTGGGACGTATTCGACATACGAAACTCTTCAGCGAGACGGTACGACCCTTTGGCACGCTGAAAAGACCTTTCGCACGCTGACGAGACCTTTAAGCACGATGGTACGACCCTTTCGCACGCTGACAAGACCTTCAAGCACGACGGTACGACCCTTTCGCACGCTGAGAAGACCTTTAAGCACGACGGTACGACCCTTTCGCACGCTGACAAGACCTTTAAGCACGATGGTACGACCCTTGAGCATGAAGGCCTGGCCTCACATCTGATATTGAAGGGGCGTACCATGGTCATCTAGGGACAATGTAGTGTGCGACGGAGTTCACAGCCCCAGCCATCAACAACGGACCTCAAATGCCAGTCATTTCAAAATGAACCCATGGCGCTCCGGGAGACTAATCCAGGGGTGTCGGGGTTCGAACATACATTTTAGATTGGAATAGGATAACACTCATGTAACGTAACCCTAAGGGTGAAAAAAAACATATTTAAAGCTTGGAATTTAATGGAACCCATGTAAACGCAACGCAGCAGCTCCATAATGATACCTTCCCTCATCGAAGTCAAGACAGAATATGATGTTTTCTCTCGCACTTTCCACAACTTTGCATCACATTCATAGGAGGGAAGCCGCCAGTCCCAGACATCATGTAACTGTCTCAATCACTCCACTCGAGCAGTTAGTGAACTAAAAGGCTTAAGGATATTCTCAATGATCAGACTGATCTCATCTGAAAACTTGAGTAAACATAACAATTTGTAACACACACAAACACGTGGAAGATTAGATTTAGATGAAACATAACAATTTGTAACACACACAAACACGTGGAAGATTAGATTTAGATGAAACATAACAATTTGTAACACACACAAACACGTGGAAGATTAGATTTAGATGAAACATAACAATTTGTAACACACACAAATACGTGGAAGATTAGATTTAGATGAGGAATGTTGTCGTCTGTGATTTTACATACCTCCAGACAAGAGAATAACTTGTATGTAATATTATTATCATACGGAAAAAAAAAACACTTTTCCAGTTATAAGAATCTAAAGACAATAATCACTTAACAGAAGTTTAAAAAAGAGTGTTACATCTGTACGAACCATTCACCAGAAGGCAGACAGGGCATCATGAGAGAAACATCAAATACGAGTTTAGCTGCAGAGTAGATACATCCAGTTCATATATATTCCCCTTCTGTTTACATCAACCATTTTATTAGAGCCAGCTGCTAAAAGTTAAGTAACTGTCAACTGCACGTTTCCTGCTGGTGCTGATAGTGACATGACATATTCAGTCAGGCTGGTGTATAAATGAGTTATTTAGCTCACCTCAGAACCCCGACTGTACCATCGTACTCCCAGACTTTTCAACCAGAGTGCCTTTGCTTTTGAGTGACTATGGCCTTCCTCCATCCTAAGTTACACCTCGAGAATCAAACACTCCAACCAGAGTGCCTTTGCCTATGAGTGACTGTGGCCTTCCTCCATCCTAAGTTACTCCTCGAGAATCGAACACTCTAAGACACTACGCCAGTGTGAGTGATTACGTAGCTCAAAGACTCTCAACTCCCCTCTACTACGTGGAGGTAGTCTTGCTCTCTAACTTATCGCCTCGAAGACCTAAAACTCTACATTTACCGCACCAATGTGATCTTGCTCCTACTTAACGTTCAAAGGCCTCCCCCCCCCCCAACCCAAGACCCTATCTCGAACGTGATAGTAATCTTGCTCCAGCCTTTATAAAGATCGAAGAGAGTCCAAGCTTGTTTCTAAGGCATGACTTACCTCCTTCCTCTATCGAAGAGAATCCAACAAACTCGTGTCTTGAAGGCATGACTTACCTCCTTCCTCTACTGCTACTACAGTTGGAATACTTTCGAGCACACGGGGGTCTATGAACGAGGCAATATTTCATCTTCCTTACGATCTCCAAACCAATATCAGACGACGAGGGAGAGACCAGACTGTCACCTCTTGACTTCCTTTTTTTCTCCCCCGTAAGTGGCGCTATTTACCAAAGTGTCCTGGACCGACAGCATTACGACTGCGCTCTCATGACGAAGAAAAAAGTTTTTGCGGAGATTTTCCCGCGTTGCAACGCGTCGTTGCTGCTGCTCACGACTGTGGCTTGCGATTCAGCGTCGTGAGAGAAGGAGACATACTTCACGACTGGACTTTTCACTTTAGTGCTAGATAGAACCAGACGTTGGCTTAATCTGCTCTCCACCCATACTGGAGGAGCTGAGCGAGCTGCTGTGGCATTACCTAAATAGCGTACGGTGCTGCCATCTATTGAGCAAGCGAGTGACTGGGTGGCTATCCATGCCAATAGGAGACTATATCCAGAGGCGTTGCACTATTCTGAGTGGCTCGTGGCCCACGGGTCAATATACAATAATCTTGTTCACTCAGGAAGCAAAAATGGATTCTGGATGCGATTCCAGGTGGAACCTGTTGCATAAAACATTTAATCCGATTCAATCCATTATGTTCATAGCACCTTTCGATTTATAAATACACAGATATAGAAAAATAAAAGAGTATCGAATTGCTATGTATATGTTCTACCTTTCCCGATAAAAACCCAGACCTCACTAAGGAGGGTATTTGACTACCCTCGGTGAAAAACTTCTCTTAGCATCATCAGCACGACTGAAATCAAACGGCTTCCTCATAAATTACACATACGCATATACGCATGCATCACACATACGCATATACGCATGCATTACACATACGCATATACGCATGCATTACACATACGCATATACGCATGTATTACACATACGCATATACGCATGCATTACACATACGCATATACGCATGCATTACACATACGCATATACGCATGCATTACACATACGCATATACGCATGCATTACACATACGCATATACGCATGCACTACATATACGCATGTATTACACATACGCATATACGCATGCATTACACATACGCATATACGCATGCATTACACATACGCATATACGCATGCATTACATATACGCATGTATTACACATACGCATATACGCATGCATTACACATACGCATATACGCATGCATTCACGCACGCACGCGCCTACGCTCCAAAACATACGCGATGAAAGAGAGGGGACATAAAATGACAAGTCTTGTATTATTAGTCTTCAGGGCCATAAAAGGAATGGATCAGCTGACCATATATATATTTTTCCCTTTTTTTGTGGAGTTGCCAAAAGGCCTTTCAGAATCTTTTACACAGCAGGGGGGACAGAAGATGAACAACAGACAGGTTATGGTTAACTCGAGTGAAGAGGAAACTACATGAATGCTATGGAGAACAGGACACTTGTCAGAGATGCCATCTCAAACGTGGGTTGAAACGACAATGGGTCGGTACTGGAGCCGCTATCTTCCCTATCTATTTAGAAGGTCTTCAGTTCTTCTTAGACCCTTCCTATCAATTATCTTTGACTACATCGACTGAGGATGGCATTGTAGGAGGATCATGGAGCGTTCAAGACGGTGACAACCTAAAAAAAAGGACTTGTACAACCTCAGTGTTGTAACTAGTGATGATGGGCAAAGCAGTACAAATCTCACCTGACATGGGATAGGCCACAGGATTTGGACAGTGATTTGGACTCAGTGGACGACAACGTCTGGTCTAAAGCACCTTCAGATGTAAGGACAAAAACATGTTAATAACAATGCACCACACATTTGACACAAAAGACAGAAAGAGGGATTAGTTTGGTCACTTACATTAAAGGGGTATGAAGAACTGCAGAAATGGCACAAATGAGGCCAAATAAACCACTTCCAACAATATATGTGTTAAAAGTACAAATACAACTTCCGTTTTCCTTCATACTTGTTCGTTTTCTTTTTTGCCCGCGTGAGCGAGGTCGTGTCCAGAACAGATGACTTGAGCATTAAAGGATGAACATCGCCTCATTTGGCTCTCCTTTGTTTCTTATTTTAGGGAGCAATACAAAAGGGAAGGATTTCCAGACCTGTGCTCCGCCCCTCCTTGTCGTACGTCATCCACGAGAACGCAGGGGATACGTGGGCAGTATTCTCTTCCCTCTGTCTCCTGGGATGTAACGGAACCAAAATGGAAAATTGATATAACCCGTTCAAAGTCTTGACATAAACCCTAAGTGTTAGGAACTTGGACCCCACATGTGAAGGATCTGCCTCTGATGAATCAGTCTAGTCTGGGAATCTGATCTATCGTTCGACAGGCAATCACTCACAAACTCCAGTAAACTATGCATATATGTGTAACTAATTTTCCTGCCGTCTCTTACTTCGATGGTTGCCGGAAGCCAGTTCGAGTTCAACAGACAGTGAGATTATCCTGCCCCATCATGCATCATCTGCACAACCCATGGTTCTGACAACGCCAATGGTTCTGAGCCACGAATGGTTGTGTATAACACAGACGTTGTGATCCATAGACGTTTCTGAGAACCTATGTAGTGAAGGAAAGTCTCTAGCGATAACCATCATTTCTTCTCTGTTCTCTGCTGACGTAGAACCCCCATCTACAGTGACTGATCCAGACAGAGACAAGCCGCCCAGTGAGGCTTCGCGGACAGTCGTGGGTTTAAGGGCATTCCAGGACGAGAGAACTTGTCTATGAAAGGCGAGAGAGAGAGAGAGAGAGAGAGAGAGAGAGAGAGAGAGAGAGAGAGAGAGAGAGAGAGAGAGAGAGAGAGAGAGAGAGAGAGGAGGAGGAGGAGGTCTCGTGAGACGACGATATGACCAGAGATGCCAAAGATTTGATACATATCACACTGTTTCAAAATTATGGTACCACCGTGTGAAGGACTGGTCTCATATTTAACAGTGCTGTAAGACCATCTAAGACAATGTAATATAGAGGAGGAGGATTAAAATGAAGAGATATGGGCCAACGATAAATGTGATTAAAGCTCAGGGATGTATTACGAAGGAGATATGAAAGACAGTGAAGCCATCCAGAATATGAAAGATGTACTACCCACACTCACACAGCAAGCTGAGGTACGGTAACAAATGCATCTACTACCCACAAACACAATCCAGGGTCACACATTCTTCAGCTCTCCCAGAACCTTCGACCCCTCCCCCACCCTGTGACTCACTTCCGCTTCCAAAGTTCCGTCTGCTGCTAAATCCACTCCTAGATATCTAAAACACTTCACTCCCTCCAGCTTCTCTCCTTAGCCAAAAGGTAAAACCAGGTTCTGGTAGATACAACCTGGTTGGATGAGAAATACGTAGGAGTCATTCTTGAATACGTTCATTCAAGTCCATATGTTGGGGGGGGGGGGGGGAGAGAGAACCAGCAAAGACACGAAAAACAATTATAAAAAAAAAAAGGTCACCGAGTAAGATTCGACTTATTCTCCATCATCAATAAAGAGTGGGAAGCACAGTGAAAATTTAGTCTCGAGTGCTCAAAGATGAACTAATGTAAACATACCTTTCAGTCCCACACCACATTCCTATTTGGAATACTCTTCACGTTATATCCCAAAGGTTACAAAGTAGCCAAACTCCTCACCCACACATGCGAACTAATAATCCCAACACGTAACCCTCCTTGGCTGAACACAAGAAATAGTGATACTACTATAAACACTCAGGATATTCCCCGATGCTCATACACTATCTGTCTTACTTCTCCACCTGCTGCTTCCAGCTACCGCTTGAGGTCCTCCCATAGTACACAGACCCCAAGAGAACTATCGTACATATCATTGATCAAACACTCATTCCACAAGGGGGATGTGAAGCTCCCGCAAGACGCGACAAATGAAGTGGTCCAGCTCCTTAGGGCCAAGCAGGTGTTAACCCTGCCTGCCATATCCATTCCTCCTCCTCCTCCTCCTCCTCCTCCTCCTCCTCCTCCTCCTCTTCCTCCTCCTCCTCTTCCTCCTCCTCCTCTTCCTCCTCCTCCTCCTCTTCCTCCTCCTCCTCTTCCTCCTCCTCCTCTTACGACAACCTAAACCCAAGTGGGGGAACCATAATGTACAACGATCCTAGGGAAAAAAAAAAAACTCAGTGAAGTCCCCACACCCACACACCACACACACACCCACAGACACACCACACCACACACACACACACACACATACTACTTCTGGCCATAATTCTTATCCGCCATTGGGTTATAAATGCAGCAAAGTATACAGACACACTAACACTTCGTGGCATTACAGCCTTACTCCTTTTTTTCCCCCCTTTTTGGCAGAAGTTTAACGAGCTCTTGCTTAAGGACTCTGCAGAGAGTAGAGGCGAAACATAACTGAAATAAGTAGACCCCTATCAACGGATTTCCTCAGGGAGCAGTACTGAAATGTGATTAGGGATCAAGTACTAACGTAATAGGGGTTTCGGGACCGACCCTTAATCTTCGAAAGGAGAATAGCTGTCGTTAGAAGAGCGGTGTCCATAATCATGCTAGGGAAGCGAGTTCCGTGTCGACCGGCTAACAGGATTGGACCTATGTGGAGTTCAGGTGGAGGTACAGGATTGGACTATGTGGAGTTCAGGTGGAGGTACAGGACTGGACTATGTGGAGTTCAGGTGGAGGTACAGGACTGGACTATGTGGAGTTCAGGTGGAGGTACAGGACTGGACTATGTGGAGTTCAGGTGGAGGTACAGGACTGGACTATGTGGAGTTCAGGTGGAGGTACAGGACTGGACTATGTGGAGTTCAGGTGGAGGTACAGGACTGGACTATGTGGAGTTCAGGTGGAGGTACAGGATTAAACTATGTGGAGTTTCAGGTGGAAGTACAGAAGTGGAGGCCTGAACGATGTTGATTGATGAGGAGGAAATGATCAATAGATTGCATGATGAATTGGGCAACTTCAGTCCAACGAAAAGTTACACACACACACACACATATTAGGAAACAACTTGTCTACTGGTAAACATTAGAATACCTTTCAAGTTTGAGGATAAGGATATAATCAGCTCAAGCAGTTCACATCCAATATAAGAGCAGAACTAGAATAAACTTCTCAAAGTTTGGTCCGCGCGCGCCCAAAGAAGCGTAAAGAGTTGCTAGAGAAGGTCCAGAGGAGGGTGATAAAGATGGTACCGGAACTATGAGAGTTAATCCACAAGGAAAGGCTAAAGCCCTTGAATCTATCCATTATGGAGATGCCCTAATGATAATGATAATGATTTAAACCAATAATGATAACGTACAGAGTGAATACGTCTTCGAGAGATGTGAGGATAGAACATACCATGAAATTAAGCAAAGAACTCGTTTAGAAAATTAAAAAAAAAAGAGAGAGAGACGTGAAGAAGTAATTTCACAGTATACGAGTGTTGGCTAAATGAACTAAACTGAACAAAGG